>NC_082714.1:83860066-83945272 GCF_030144855.1 Hypanus sabinus
CCCTCTAAACCTTTCCTATCCGTGTCCCTGTCCGTATCCCTCTAAACCTTTCCTATCCGTGTACCTGTCCGTATCCCTCTGAACCTTTCCTATCCGTGTACCTGTCCGTATCCCTCTGAACCTTTCCTATCCCTATCCCTCTAAACCTTTCCTATCCGTGTACCTGTCCGTATCCGTCTGAACCTTTCCTATCCGTATCCCTCTAAACCTTTCCTATCCGTGTCCCTGTCCGTATCCCTCTAAACTTTTCCTATCCTTGTCCCTGTCCGTATCCCTCTAAACCTTTCCTATCCTTGTCCCTGTCCGTATCCCTCTAAACCTTTCCTATCCGTGTACCTGTCCGTATCCCTCTGAACCTTTCCTATCCGTGTACCTGTCCGTATCCCTCTGAACCTTTCCTATCCCTCTGAACCTTTCCTATCCGTGTACCTGTCCGTATCCCTCTGAACCTTTCCTATCCGTGTCCCTGTCCGTATCCCTCTAAACCTTTCCTGTCCGTGTCCCTGTCCGTATCCCTCTAAACCTTTCCTATCCGTGTACCTGTCCGTATCCCTCTAAACCTTTCCTATCCGTGTACCTGTCCGTATCCCTCTAAACCTTTCCTATCCGTGTCCCTGTCCGTATCCCTCTAAACCTTTCCTATCCGTGTACCTCTCCGTAACCCTCTAAACCATTCCTATCCGTGTCCCTGACCGTATCTCTCTAAACCTTTCCTATCCGTGTCCCTGTCCGTATTCCTCTAAACCTTTCCTATCCCTGTCCCTGTCCGTATCCCTCTAAACCTTTCCTATCCGTGTACCTGTCCGTATCCCTCTTAACCTTTCCTATCCGTGTACCTGTCCGTATCCCTCTAAACCTTTCCTATCCGTGTACCTGTCCATATCCCTCTAACCCTTTCCTATCCGTGTACCTGTCCGTATCCCTCTAAACCTTACCTATTCGTGTCCCTGTCCGTATCCCTCTAAACCTTTCCTATCCGTGTACCTGTCCGTATCCCTCTAAACCTTTCCTATCCGTGCACCTGTCCGTATCCCTCTGAACCTTTCCTATCCGTGTACCAGTCCGTATCCCTCTAAACCTTTCCTATCCGTATACCTGTCCGTATCCCTCTCAACCTTTCCTATCCCTATCCCTCTAAACCTTTCCTATCCGTGTCCCTGTCCGTATTCCTCTAAACCTTTCCTATCCCTATCATTCTAAACCTTTCCTATCCGTGTCCCTGTCCGTATCCCTCTAAACCCTTCCTATCCGTGTCCCTGTCCGTATCCCTCTAAACCTTTCCTATCCGTGTACCTGTCCGTATCCCTCTAAACCTTTCCTATCTGTGTCCCTGTCCGTATCCCTCTAAACCTTTCCTATCCATGTACCTGTCCATATCCCTCTAAACCTTTCCTATCCGTGACCCTGTCCGTATCCCTCTAAACCTTTCCTATCCGTGTACCTCTCCGTATCTCTCTAAACCTTTCCTATCCGTTTACCTGTCCGTATCCCTCTGAACCTTTCCTATCCGTGTCCCTGTCCGTATCCCTCTAAACCTTTCCTATCCGTGTACCTCTCCGTATCCCTGTAAACCTTTCCTATCCGTGTCCCTGTCCGTATCCCTCTAAACCTTTCCTATGCGTGTACCTCTCCGTATCCCTCTAAACCTTTCCTATCCGTGTACCTGTCCTATCCCTCTGAACCTTTCCTATTCCTTTCCCTCTTAGCCTTTCCTATACGTGTCCCTGTCCGTATCCCTCTAAACCTTTCCTATCCGTGTACCTGTCCGTATCCCTCTGAACCTTTCCTATCCCTATCCCTCTAAACCTTTCCTATCCGTGTCCCTGTCCGTATCCCTCTAAACCTTTCCTATCCGTGTACCTGTCCGTATCCCTCTGAACCTTTTCTATCCGTGTACCTGTCCGTATCCATCTAAACCTTTCCTATCCGTGTCCCTGTCCCTGTCCGTATCCCTCTAAACCTTTCCTATCCGTGTACCTGTCCATCTCCCTCTAAACCTTTCCTATCCGTGTCCCTGTCCCTATCCCTCTAAACCTTTCCTATCCGTGTACCTCTCCGTATCCCTCTAAACCTTTCCTATCCGTTTACCTGTCCGTATCCCTCTAAACCTTTCCTATCCGTGTCCCTGTCCGTATTCCTCTAAACCTTTCCTATCCCTATCATTCTAAACCTTTCCTATCCGTGTCCCTGTCCGTATCCCTCTAAACCTTTCCTATCCGTGTCCCTGTCCGTATCCCTCTAAACCTTTCCTATCCGTGTACCTGACCGTATCCCTCTAAACCTTTCCTATCCGTGTACCTCTCCGTATCCCTCTAAACCTTTCCTATCCGTGTACCTGTCCGTATCCCTCTGAACCTTTCCTATCCCTATCCCTCTAAACCTTTCCTATCCGTGTCCCTGTCCGTATCCCTCTAAACCTTTCCTATCCGTGTACCTGTCCGTATCCCTCTGAACCTTTTCTATCCGTGTACCTGTCCGTATCCATCTAAACCTTTCCTATCAGTGTCCCTGTCCCTGTCCGTATCCCTCTAAACCTTTCCTATCCGTGTACCTGTCCATCTCCCTCTAAACCTTTCCTATCCGTGTCCCTGTCCCTATCCCTCTAAACCTTTCCTATCCGTGTACCTCTCCGTATCCCTCTAAACCTTTCCTATCCATTTACCTGTCCGTATCCCTCTAAACCTTTCCTATCCGTGTCCCTGTCCGTATTCCTCTAAACCTTTCCTATCCCTATCATTCTAAACCTTTCCTATCCGTGTCTCTGTCCGTATCCCTCTAAACCTTTCCTATCCGTGTCCCTGTCCGTATCCCTCTAAACCTTTCCTATCCGTGTACCTGTCCGTATCCCTCTAAACCTTTCCTATCCGTGTCCCTGTCCGTATCCCTCTAAACCTTTCCTATCCATGTACCTGTCCATATCCCTCTAAACCTTTCCTATCCGTGACCCTGTCCGTATCCCTCTGAACCTTTCCTATCCGTGTACCTCTCCGTATCCCTCTAAACCTTTCCTATCCGTTTACCTGTCCGTATGCCTCTAAACCTTTCCTATCCGTGTCCCTGTCCGTATCCCTCTAAGCCTTTCCTATCCGTGTACCTCTCCGTATCCCTCTAAACCTTTCCTATCCGTGTCCTTGTCCGTATCCCTCTAAACCTTTCCTATCCGTGTACCTCTCCGTATCCCTCTAAACCTTTCCTATCCGTGTACCTGTCCGTATCCCTCTGAACCTTTCCTATCTGTGTACCTGTCCGTATCCCTCTGAACCTTTCCTATCCGTGTACCTGTCCGTATCCATCTAAACCTTTCCTATCCGTGTCCCTGTCCCTGTCCGTATCCCTCTAAACCTGTCCTATCCGTGTACCTGTCCGTATCCCTCTAAACCTTTCCTATCCGTGTACCTGTCCGTATCCCTCTAAACCTTTCCAATCCGTGTCCCTGTCCGTATCCCTCTAAACCTTTCCTATCCGTGTACCTGTCCATATCCCTCTAAACCTTTCCTATCCGTGTCCCTGTCCGTATCCCTCTAAACCTTTCCTATCCGTGTACCTCTCCGTATCCCTCTAAACCTTTCCTATCCGTTTACCTGTCCGTATCCCTCTGAACCTTTCCTATCCGTGTCCCTGTCCGTATCCCTCTAAACCTTTCCTATCCGTGTACCTCTCAGTATCCCTGTAAACCTTTCCTATCCGTGTACCTGTCCTATCCCTCTGAACCTTTCCTATTCCTTTCCCTCTTAGCCTTTCCTATACGTGTCCCTGTCCGTATCCCTCTAAACCTTTCCTATCCGTGTACCTGTCCGTATCCCTCTCAACCTTTCCTATCCGTGTACCTGTCTGTATCCCTCTGAACCTTTCCTATCCGTGTACCTGTCCGTATCCCTCTAAACCTTTCCTATCCGTGTACCTGTCTGTATCCCTCTAAACCTTTCCTATCCGTGTACCTGTCCGTATCCCTCTAAACCTTTCCTATCCGTGTCCCTGTCCGTATCCCTCTAAACCTTTCCTATCCGTGTACCTGTCCATATCCCTCTAAACCTTTCCTATCCGTGTCCCTGTCCGTATCTCTCTAAACCTTTCCTATCCGTGTACCTGTCCGTATCCCTCTGAACCTTTCCTATCCGTGTACCTGTCCGTATCCCTCTGAACCTTTCCTATCCCTATCCCTCTAAACCTTTCCTATCCGTGTACCTGTCCGTATCCGTCTGAACCTTTCCTATCCGTATCCCTCTAAACCTTTCCTATCCGTGTCCCTGTCCGTATCCCTCTAAACTTTTCCTATCCTTGTCCCTGTCCGTATCCCTCTAAACCTTTCCTATCCTTGTCCCTGTCCGTATCCCTCTAAACCTTTCCTATCCGTGTACCTGTCCGTATCCCTCTGAACCTTTCCTATCCGTGTACCTGTCCGTATCCCTCTGAACCTTTCCTATCCCTCTGAACCTTTCCTATCCGTGTACCTGTCCGTATCCCTCTGAACCTTTCCTATCCGTGTCCCTGTCCGTATCCCTCTAAACCTTTCCTGTCCGTGTCCCTGTCCGTATCCCTCTAAACCTTTCCTATCCGTGTACCTGTCCGTATCCCTCTAAACCTTTCCTATCCGTGTACCTGTCCGTATCCCTCTAAACCTTTCCTATCCGTGTCCCTGTCCGTATCCCTCTAAACCTTTCCTATCCGTGTACCTGTCCGTAACCCTCTAAACCATTCCTATCCGTGTCCCTGACCGTATCTCTCTAAACCTTTCCTATCCGTGTCCCTGTCCGTATTCCTCTAAACCTTTCCTATCCCTGTCCCTGTCCGTATCCCTCTAAACCTTTCCTATCCGTGTACCTGTCCGTATCCCTCTTAACCTTTCCTATCCGTGTACCTGTCCGTATCCCTCTAAACCTTTCCTATCCGTGTACCTGTCCATATCCCTCTAACCCTTTCCTATCCGTGTACCTGTCCGTATCCCTCTAAACCTTACCTATTCGTGTCCCTGTCCGTATCCCTCTAAACCTTTCCTATCCGTGTACCTGTCCGTATCCCTCTAAACCTTTCCTATCCGTGCACCTGTCCGTATCCCTCTGAACCTTTCCTATCCGTGTACCAGTCCGTATCCCTCTAAACCTTTCCTATCCGTATACCTGTCCGTATCCCTCTGAACCTTTCCTATCCCTATCCCTCTAAACCTTTCCTATCCGTGTCCCTGTCCGTATTCCTCTAAACCTTTCCTATCCGTATCCCTCTAAACCTTTCCTATCCGTGTCCCTGTCCGTATCCCTCTAAACCTTTCCTATCCGTGTCCCTGTCCGTATCCCTCTAAACCTTTCCTATCCGTGTACCTGTCCGTATCCCTCTAAACCTTTCCTATCCGTGTCCCTGTCCGTATCCCTCTAAACCTTTCCTATCCATGTACCTGTCCATATCCCTCTAAACCTTTCCTATCCGTGACCCTGTCCGTATCCCTCTAAACCTTTCCTATCCGTGTACCTCTCCGTATCCCTCTAAACCTTTCCTATCCGTTTACTTGTCCGTCTCCCTCTAAACCTTTCCTATCCGTGTCCCTGTCCGTATCCCTCTAAGCCTTTCCTATCCGTGTACCTCTCCGTATCCCTCTAAACCTTTCCTATCCGTGTCCTTGTCCGTATCCCTCTAAACCTTTCCTATCCGTGTACCTCTCCGTATCCCTCTAAACCTTTCCTATCCGTGTACCTGTCCGTATCCCTCTGAACCTTTCCTATCCCTATCCCTCTAAACCTTTCCTATCCGTGTCCCTGTCCGTATCCCTCTAAACCTTTCCTATCCTTTTACCTGTCCGTATCCCTCTGAACCTTTTCTATCCGTGTACCTGTCCGTATCCATCTAAACCTTTCCTATCCGTGTCCCTGTCCCTGTCCGTATCCCTCTAAACCTTTCCTATCCGTGTACCTGTCGATCTCCCTCTAAACCTTTCCTATCCGTGTCCCTGTCCCTATCCCTCTAAACCTTTCCTATCCGTGTACCTCTCCGTATCCCTCTAAACCTTTCCTATCCGTTTACCTGTCCGTATCCCTCTAAACCTTTCCTATCCGTGTCCCTGTCCGTATCCCTCTAAACCTTTCCTATCCGTGTACCTCTCTGTACCCCTCTAAACCTTTCCTATCCGTGTCCCTGTCCGTATCCCTCTAAACCTTCCCTATCCGTGTACCTGTCCGTATCCCTCTGAACCTTTCCTATCCCTATCCCTCTAAACCTTTCCTATCCGTGTACCTGTCCGTATCCCTCTGAACCTTTCCTATCCGTGTACCTGTCCGTATCCCTCTAAACCTTTCCTATCCGTGTCTCTGTCGTATCCCTCTAAACCTTTCCTATCCGTGTACCTGTCCGTATCACTCTGAACCTTTCCTATCCGTGTACCTGTCCGTATCCCTCTGAACCTTTCCTATCCGTGTACATGTCCGTATCCCTCTGAACCTTTCCTATCCCTATCCCTCTAAACCTTTCCTATCCGTGTACCTGTCCGTATACCTCTGAACCTTTCCTATCCGTGTACCTGTCCGTATTCCTCTAAACCTTTCCTGTCCGTATCCCTCTAAACTTTTCCTATCCGTGTACCTGTCCGTATCCCTCTGAACCTTTCCTATCCGTGTACCTGTCTGTATCCCTCTGAACCTTTCCTATCCCTATCCCTC
The DNA here is from genome assembly GCF_030144855.1 of Hypanus sabinus. NCBI lineage: Eukaryota > Metazoa > Chordata > Chondrichthyes > Myliobatiformes > Dasyatidae > Hypanus > Hypanus sabinus. Next base: position 83,866,711 of record NC_082714.1, read on the forward strand.
TAAACCTTTCCTATCCGTGTCTCTGTCTTATCCCTCTAAACCTTTCCTATCTGTGTACCTGTCCGTATCCCTCTGAACCTTTCCTATCCGTGTACCTGTCCGTATCCCTCTGAACCTTTCCTATCCGTGTACATGTCCGTATCCCTCTGAACCTTTCCTATCCCTATCCCTCTAAACCTTTCCTATCCGTGTCTCTGTCATATCCCTCTAAACCTTTCCTATCCGTGTACCTGTCTGTATCCCTCTGAACCTTTCCTATCCGTGTACCTGTCCGTATCCCTCTGAACCTTTCCTATCCGTGTACATGTCCGTATCCCTCTAAACCTTTCCTATCCGTGTACCTGTTGTATCCCTCTAAACCTTTCCTATCCGTGTACCTGTCCGTATCCCTCTGAACCTTTCCTATCCGTATCCCTCTAAACCTTTCCTATCCGTGTCCCTGTCCGTATCCCTCTAAACCTTTCCTATCCTTGTCCCTGTCCGTATCCCTCTAAACCTTTCCTATCCATGTACCTGTCCGTATCCCTCTGAACCTTTCCTATCCGTGTACCTGTCCGTATCCCTCTGAACCTTTCCTATCCGTGTACCTGTCCGTATCCCTCTAAACCTTTCCTATCCGTGTACCTGTCCGTATCCCTCTGAACCTTTCCTATCCGTGTACCTGTCCATATCCCTCTAAACCTTTCCTATCCGTGTACCTGTCCGTATCCCTCTAAACCTTTCCTATCCGTGTACCTGTCCATATCCCTCTAACCCTTTCCTATCCGTGTACCTGTCCGTATCCCTCTAAACCTTACCTATTCGTGTCCCTGTCTGTATCCCTCTAAACCTTTCCTATCCGTGTACCTGTCTGTATCCCTCTAAACCTTTCCTATCCGTGCACCTGTCCGTATCCCTCTGAACCTTTCCTATCCGTGTACCAGTCCGTATCCCTCTAAACCTTTCCTATCCGTGTACCTGTCCGTATCCCTCTGAACCTTTCCTATCCGTGTACCTGTCCGTATCCCTCTAACCCTTTCCTATCAGTGTACCTGTCCGTATCCCTCTAAACCTTTCCTATCCGTGTACCTGTCCGTATTCCTCTAAACCTTTCCTGTCCGTATCCCTCTAAACCTTTCCTATCCGTGTCCCTGTCCGTATCCCTCTAAACCTTTCCTATCCGTGTCCCTGTCCGTATCCCTCTAAACCTTTCCTATCCGTGTACCTGTCCGTATCCCTCTGAACCTTTCCTATTCCTATCCCTCTAAACCTTTCCAATCCGTGTCCCTGTCCATATCCTTCTAAACCTTTCCTATCCGTGCACCTGTCCAAGAGCCTTTTAAATGTTGTTAAAGTAGTTGCCTCAACCACTTCATCTGGCAACTTGTTCCTATACTGACCACCCTCTGGGTATAAAAAGGTTGCCCCTCAGGTTCATATTAACCCTCTTCCCTCTCACCTTGTCGATTACTTTCTGGCTTTTCCCCTCAGGTTGCGTGAGGCTAGATACAGAAGTTAGTGGTTTAAGGGGAACGGTGAAATGATTCAGGGGAACCTAACAGAGAACTTACTCACTCAGAAAGTGGTGTGAGTCTGGAACTAAGAGTTTGGTTAGGTGCAGGAAGATAGAAGTACAAGCTGGCATGGAGTAGATGGGCTGAAGGACCTGATTTGGGGCTGTTTTACTTCATGAGTCTGTTTGAGAGAGTTGTTGAAAACCTGATTATATAGGAAATGAAAGGATTGGACAGAAGATCATGCCAACACGGACAAGATGGGCCAAATGGCTTGTTTCTCTCCTGTGGGTGTAGTGTTCCGTGACACTGTAAGATAGAGGTATTAAAGGCTATTCAGCCCATGTAGTCTGCTCCTCCATTTCATCATGGCTGACCCATTTTCTCTCTCAATACCATTCTCCTGCTTTTTCTTCATATCCTTTCACACCCTGACTAATCAAGAACCTATGAATCTCTGCTTTACATACACCCAGTGACCTGGCCTACTCAGCTGTCTGTGGCAACAAATTCCACAGATTCACCACCTTCTGGCTAAAGAAATCCCTCCTCATCTCTGTTCTAAATGGACATCCCTCCATCTTGAGTCTGTTGGGGTCACCTACTGTATCTGATGTTCTCAGTGTGGCCTCCTGTATGTCGGTGAGACCCAGAGCAGATTGAGAGACCACTTCACTAAGCACCTGTGCTTTGTCTACCAGAGAAAGCAGGATCTCCCACTGGCCACCCATTTTAATTCCACTTCCCATCCCCATTCTGACGTGTCAGTCCATGGCCTCCTCTACTGTCGCAATGAAGCCACTCTCAGGTTGGAGGAACAACACCTTATATTCCGTCTGGGTAGCCTCCAACCTGGTGACATGAACATCGATTTCTCTAACTTCCGGTAATGTCCCTCCTTTACCATTCCCCATTCCCTCTCTCACCTTATCTCTCTGCCTGCCCATCACCTCCCTCCTTCCAGTGCTCTTCCCCCTTTCTTCCACGGCTTTCTGTTCTCTCCCATTAGATTCCCCCTTCTCCAGCCCTGTATCTCTTTCACTAATCAACCTTCCGGCTCTTCACTTCCCCCCACTTCCCCTTCCCAGTTTCACCTTGTGGTTCTTCCTCCCCTTCCCTACTTTCTTACCCTGACTTCTTCTCTTCTTCCAGTCCTGATGAAGGGTCAACTGTACTCTTTTCTGTAGTTATAATTACAACACGGAAACAGGCCATTTCAGTCCTTCTAGTCGGTGCCGAACGCTCACTCTCACCTGGACCCACCGACCTGCACTCAGCCCATAACCCTCCATTCCTTTCCTGTTCATATACCTATCCAATTTTTTTTTTAAATGACATAATCGAACCTGCCTCTGCCACTTCTACTGGAAGCTCATTCCACACAGCTACCACTCTCTGAGTAAGGAAATTCCCCTTCGTGTTACCCCTAAACTTTTGCCCCCTAACTCTCAGCTCATGTCCTCTTGTTTGAATCTCCCCTACTCTCAATGGAAAAAGCCTATCCACGTCAACTCTATCTATCCCCCTCATAATTTTAAGTACCTCTATCAAGTCCCCCCTCAACCTTCTACTCTCCAAAGAATAAAAACCTAACTTGTTCAACCTTTCCCTGTAACTTAGGTGCTGAAACCCAGGTAACATTCTAGTAAATTTCCTCTGTATTCTCTGTATTTTGTTGAAATCTTTCCTATAATTTGGTGACCAGAACTGTACACAATAGTTAGTGTCTGTCCTGCTGAATTTCTCCTGTGTTTTGTGTGTGTTGCCTGACTATGGCCTATTCCACCACTTGTCTCCAACTACCCTGAAGCCTCATCCGTAACAATCAACTCGAACATCTTCCCAACCACTGAGGTCAGGCTAACTGGCCTATAATTTCCTTCCTTCTGCCTCCCTGTCTTCTTGAAAAGTAGAGTTACATTTGCAATTGTCCAGTCCTCCGGAACCATTCCAGAATGTATTGATTCTGAAAGATCACTACTCATCCCTCTGCAATCTCTTCAACCACTTCTTTCAGAACCCTGGGGTGTGGTCCATCTGGTCCAGGTGACTTACTTACCTTCAGACCTTTCAGCTTCCCAAGCACCTTCTCCTTTATAGTAGCAACATCACTCACTTCTGCCCCCTGACACTCTCGATGCTGCTAGTGTCTTGCACAGTGAAAACTGATGGAAAATATCTATCAGTTCGTCCACCATTTCCTTGACTTCATTGCTATCTCTCCAGCGTCATTTTCCAGCGATCTGATATCTATTCTTGCCTCTCTTTTACTCTTTTATTAGATGGGCTCCTTGACAGGAACATAAACGTGCAGTGGATGGAAGGATATGGACATTGTGTAGGCAGAAGGGATTAATTTGGTTAGAAGTTAAATATCTTAAAGATTAGCTTTATTTGTCAGACAAACATCAAAACGTACAGTGAAAGGCCTGGCGTGCGTCAATGACCAACACAGTCCAAGGGTGTGCTGGGGGCAGCCCGCAAGTGTTCAGGTGTGAGTATAGCATGCCCACAACTCACTACCTCTAACTCGTACATCCTCGGAATGTGGGAGGAAGATCCATACGGTCACAGAGATAATGTGCAGGCTCCTTACTGACAGTGGTGGGAATTGATTCCCGATGGGTGACGGTGGCTCTATAAGGCATTACACTACCCACTACATTACAGTGCTGTCTAGCAGTACTACTACCGGTTTTATAGCATGGCACTGTGGGCCGAAGGGCCTGTTCCTGTGATGTACTGTTTTATCTACTCTGTTCTGTTCAACCTCTCTGTAGATATTACAGATACACTGCAGACCGCAGCAAGTGGGTGCAGACGAAGAGCAGCGGACAGACCCTGGCTGCCGGCCGTGACCCTGTACCATAGGCCGAAGTGAATCCCAGCAGACCTCCTGCCCACCCCCCCCGGGATTGATGCATTGCAGTTCCAGGGTGCTGCGGAACATTGCCCGACTGGAGAGACTGCACCACCACCTGCTGGCTATGGAGGGCAGCAACGCGGCCACTGACGCCTCGGAAGACCGGGAACTCCGTACTGTCACAGCAGGGATCATCATAATTGGAGATGAGATCCTAAAGGTACAGACTCTGCCCCTCCCTCTGCTCCACCTTCCTCCTCCTCTTCCCTCCTCTCCTCCCTCTGCCCCTCCCTCTAGGGAGATGTCATGGGATGATTAACGTCTCCTGGGAGGTCAAAACCTGGAGGGCCTCCTCCTCCCCTACCTGTTCCCACCTTCATCTCCCCACTTTCCTCGCGTCTTCGTCACACTTCCCCACTAACCCCTTCCCCTACCTCTCTCAGGATCCGTCCACATCCTCCCCCTCTCAACCCCTCTCCATGCCCTCCATCCCTCCAAACACACCCCTCTCTGTCTCTGTGACCCCCACAGACCATACACCCCTCTCTGTCTCTGTGACCCCTCCAGACCCTATACCCTCTCTCTCTGTGTCCCCTCCAGACCCTATACCCCTATCTGTCTCCATGTCCCCTCCAGACCCTATGTCCCTCTCTGTCTCTGTGACCCCTCCAGACCCTATACCCCTCTCTGTCTCTGTGTCCCCTCCAGCCCCTAACCCCTCTCTGTCTCTGTGTCCCCTCCAGACCCTACACCCTCTCTGTCTCTGTGACCCCTCCAGACCCTATACCCCTCTCTGTCTGTGTCCCCTCCAGACCCTATACCCCTCTCTGTCTCTGTGACCCCTCCAGACCCTATACCCCTCTCTGTCTCTGTAACCCCTCCAGACCCTACACCCCCTCTGTCTCTGTGTCCCCTCCAGCCCCTATACCCCTCTCTGTCTCTGTGACCCCTCCAGACCCTAAAACCCCTTTATCTCAGTGACCCCTCCAGACCCTATACCCCTTTCTCTCTGTGTCCCTTCCAGACCCTATATCCCTCTCTGTCTCTGTAACCCCTCCAGACACTACACCCCCTCTGTCTCTGTGACCCCTCCAGACCCTAAAACCCCTCTGTCTCAGTGACCCCTCCAGACCCTATACCCCTCTCTGTCTCTGTGAGCCCTCCAGACCCTACACCCTGTCTCAGTGACCCCTCAAGACCCTATACCCCTCTCTGTCTCTGTGACCCCTCCAGACCCTATACCCCTCTCTGTCTCTGTGTCCACTCCAGCCCCTATACCCCTCTCTGTCTCTGTGACCACTCCAGACCCTATACCCCTCTCTGTCTCTGTGTCCCCTCCAGCCCCTATACCCTCTCTGTCTCTGTGTCCCCTCCAGCCCCTATACCCCTCTCAGTCTCAGTGACCCCTCCAGACCCTATACCCCTCTGTCTCTGTGACCCCTCCAGACCCTATACCCCTCTCTGTCTCTGTGTCCCCTCCAGCCCCTATACCCCTCTCTGTCTCTGTGACCACTCCAGACCCTATACCCCTCTCTGTCTCTGTCCCCTCCAGACCCTATACCCCTCTCTGTCTCTGTCCCCTCCAGCCCCTATACCCCTCTCTGTCTCTGTGACCCCTCCAGACCCTATACCCCTCTCCGTCTCTGTGTCCCCTCCAGACCCTATACCCCTCTCTGTCTCTGTGTCCCCTCCAGACCCTACACCCTCTCTGTCTCTGTGACCCCTCCAGACCCTAAACCCCTCTGTGTCCCCTCCAGCCCCTATACCCTTCTCTGTCTCTGTGACCCCTCCAGAACCTATACCCCTCTCTGTCTCTGTCCCCTCCAGACCCTATACCCCTCTGTCTCTGTGACCCCTCCAGACCCTATACCCCTCTCTGTCTCTGTGTCCCCTCCAGACCCTACACCCCTCTCTGTCTCTGTGACCCCTCCAGACCCTACACCCCTCTCTCTCTGTGTCCCCTCCAGACCCTACACCCCTCTCTGTCTCTGTGACCCCTCCAGACCCTATACCCCTCTCTGTCTCTGTCCCCTCCAGACCCTATACCCCTCTCTGTCTCCGTGTCCCCTCCAGACCCTATACCCCTCTCTGTCTCTGTGACCCCTCCAGACCCTATACCCCTCTCTGTCTCTGTGACCCCTCCAGACCCTAAAACCCCTTCGTCTCAGTGACCCCTCCAGACCCTATATCCCTCTCTGTCTCTGTAACCCCTCCAGACCCTACACCCCCTCTGTCTCTGTGACCCCTCCAGACCCTATATCCCTCTCTGTCTCTGTAACCCCTCCAGAACCTATACCCCCCCACATCTCTGTGACCCCTCCAGACCCTATACCCCTCTCTGTCTCTGTGTCCCCTCCAGACCCTACACCCCCTCTGTCTCTGTGACCCCTCCAGACCCTACACCCCTCTCTGTCTCTGTGTCCCCTCCAGCCCCTACACCCCTCTCTGTCTCTGACCCCTCCAGACCCTATACCCCCTCTGTCTCTGTAACCCCTCCAGGCCCTACACCCCCTCTGTCTCTGTGACCCCTACAGACCCTATACCCCTCTCTCTCTCTGTGTCCCCTCCAGACCCTATACCCCTCTCTGTCTCTGTGACCCCTCCAGACACTATACCCCTCTCTGTCTCTGTAACCCCTCCAGACCCTACACCCCCTCTGTCTCTGTGTCCCCTCCAGCCCCTATACCCCTCTCTGTCTCTGTGACCCCTCCAGACCCTAAAACCCCTTTATCTCAGTGACCCCTCCAGACCCTATACCCCTTTCTCTCTGTGTCCCTTCCAGACCCTATATCCCTCTCTGTCTCTGTAACCCCTCCAGACACTACACCCCCTCTGTCTCTGTGACCCCTCCAGACCCTATACCTCTCTCTGTCTCTGTGACCCCTCCAGACCCTAAAACCCCTTTATCTCAGTGACCCCTCCAGACCCTATACCCTCTCTCTGTGTCCACTCCAGCCCCTATACCCCTCTCTGTCTCTGTGTCCCCTCCAGACCCTACACCCTGTCTCAGTGACCCCTCCAGACCCTATACCCCTCTCTGTCTCTGTGTCCACTCCAGCCCCTATACCCCTCTCTGTCTCAGTGACCACTCCAGACCCTATACCCCTCTCTGTCTCTGTGTCCCCTCCAGCCCCTATACCCTCTCTGTCTCTGTGTCCCCTCCAGCCCCTATACCCCTCTCTGTCTCAGTGACCCCTCCAGACCCTATACCCCTCTGTCTCTGTGACCCCTCCAGACCCTATACCCCTCTCTGTCTCTGTGTCCCCTCCAGCCCCTATACCCCTCTCTGTCTCTGTGACCACTCCAGACCCTATACCCCTCTCTGTCTCTGTCCCCTCCAGACCCTATACCCCTCTCTGTCTCTGTGTCCCCTCCAGCCCCTATACCCCTCTCTGTCTCTGTGTCCCCTCCAGCCCCTATACCCCTCTCTGTCTCTGTGACCACTCCAGACCCTATACCCCTCTCTGTCTCTGTCCCCTCCAGACCCTATACCCCTCTCTGTCTCTGTGTCCCCTCCAGCCCCTATACCCCTCTCTGTCTCTGTGACCCCTCCAGACCCTATACCCCTCTCTGTCTCTGTGTCCCCTCCAGACCCTACACCCTCTCTGTCTCTGTGACCACTCCAGACCCTATACCCCTCTCTGTCTCTGTCCCCTCCAGACCCTATACCCCTCTCTGTCTCTGTGTCCCCTCCAGCCCCTATACCCCTCTCTGTCTCTGTGACCCCTCCAGATCCTATACCCCTCTCTGTCTCTGTCCCCTACAGACCCTATACCCCTCTCTGTCTCTGTGACCCCTCCAGATCCTATACCCCTCTCTGTCTCTGTCCCCTCCAGACCCTATACCCCTCTCTGTCTCTGTGTCCCCTCCAGACCCTACACCCTCTCTGTCTCTGTGACCCCTCCAGAACATATACCCCTCTCTGTCTCTGTCCCCTCCAGACCCTATACACCTCTGTCTCTGTGACCCCTCCAGACCCTATAACCCTCTCTGTCTCTGTGTCCCCTCCAGACCCTACACACCTCTCTGTCTCTGTGACCCCTCCAGACCCTATACCCCTCTCTGTCTCTGTGTCCCCTCCAGACCCTACACCCCTCTCTGTCTCTGTGACCCCTCCAGACCCTATACCCCTCTCTGTCTCTGTGACCCCTCCAGACCCTATACCCCTCTCTGTCTCTGTGTCCACTCCAGCCCCTATACCCCTCTCTGTCTCTGTGACCACTCCAGACCCTATACCCCTCTCCGTCTCTGTGTCCCCTCCAGCCCCTATACCCTCTCTGTCTCTGTGTCCCCTCCAGCCCCTATACCCCTCTCTGTCTCAGTGACCCCTACAGACCCTATACCCCTCTGTCTCTGTGACCCCTCCAGACCCTATACCCCTCTCTGTCTCTGTGTCCCCTCCAGCCCCTATACCCCTCTCTGTCTCTGTGACCACTCCAGACCCTATACCCCTCTCTGTCTCTGTCCCCTCCAGACCCTATACCCCTCTCTGTCTCGGTGTCCCCTCCAGCCCCTATACCCCTCTCTGTCTCTGTGACCCCTCCAGACCCTATACCCCTCTCTGTCTCTGTGTCCCCTCCAGACCCTATACCCCTCTCTGTCTCTGTGTCCCCTCCAGACCCTACACCCTCTCTGTCTCTGTGACCCCTCCAGAACATATAACCCTCTCTGTCTCTGTCCCCTCCAGACCCTATACCCCTCTTGTCTCTGTGACCCCTCCAGACCCTATACCCCTCTCTGTCTCTGTGTCCCCTCCAGACCCTACACCCCTCTCTGTCTCTGTGACCCCTCCAGACCCTATACCCCTCTCTGTCTCTGTGTCCCCTCCAGACCCTACACCCCTCTCTGTCTCTGTGACCCCTCCAGACCCTATACCCCTCTCTGTCTGTCCCCTCCAGACCCTATACCGCTCTCTGTCTCCGTGTCCCCTCCAGACCCTATACCCCTCTCTGTCTCCGTGTCCCCTCCAGACCCTATACCCTCTCTGTCTCAGTGACCCCTCCAGACCCTATACCCCTCTCTGTCTCTGTGACCCCTCCAGACCCTATACCCCTCTCTGTCTCTGTGTCCCCTCCAGACCCTACACCCTCTCTGTCTCTGTGTCCCCTCCAGACCCTACACCCCTCTCTGTCTCTGTGACCCCTCCAGACCCTACACCCCCTCTGTCTCTGTGTCCGCTCCAGACCCTATACCCCTCTCTGTCTCTGTGACCCCTCCAGACGCTATACCCCTCTCTGTCTCTGTGTCCCCTCCAGACCCTATACCCCTCTCTCTCTGTGACCCCTCCAGACCCTATACCCCTCTCTGTCTCTGTGACCCCTCCAGACCCTAAAACCCCTTCGTCTCAGTGACCCCTCCAGACCCTATATCCCTCTCTGTCTCTGTAACCCCTCCAGACCCTACACCCCCTCTGTCTCTGTGACCCCTCCAGACCCTATATCCCTCTCTGTCTCTGTAACCCCTCCAGAACCTACACACCCCCACATCTCTGTGACCCCTCCAGACCGTATACCCCTCTCTGTCTCTGTGTCCCCTCCAGACCCTACACCCCCTCTGTCTCTGTGACCCCTCCAGACCTACACCCCTCTCTGTCTCTGTGTCCCCTCCAGCCCTACACCCCTCTCTGTCTCTGACCCCTCCAGACCCTATACCCCCTCTGTCTCTGTAACCCGTCCAGGCCCTACACCCCCTCTGTCTCTGTGACCCCTACAGACCCTATACCCCTCTCTCTCTGTGTCCCCTCCAGCCCCTACACCCTCTCTGTCTCTGTGACCCCTCCAGACCCTATACCCCTCTCTGTCTCTGTGACCCCTCCAGACCCTATACCCCTCTCTGTCTCTGTGACCCCTCCAGACCCTACACCCTCTCTGTCTCTGTGACCCCTCCAGACCCTATACCCCTCTCTGTCTCTGTGACCCCTCCAGACCCTACACCCTCTCTGTCTCTGTGTCCCCTCCAGACCCTACACCCCCTCTGTCTCTGTAACCCCTCCAGACCCTACACCCCCTCTGTCTCTGTGTCCCCTCCAGACCCTATACCCCTCTCTGTCTCTGTGACCCCTCCAGACCCTAAAACCCCTTTGTCTCAGTGACCCCTCCAGACCCTATATCCCTCTCTGTCTCTGTAACCCCTCCAGACCCTACACCCCCTCTGTCTCTGTGACCCCTCCAGACCCTATATCCCTCTCTGTCTCTGTAACACCTCCAGAACCTTCACCCCCTCTGTCTCTGTGTCCCCTCCAGACCCTATACCCCTCTCTGTCTCTGTGACCCCTCCAGCCCCTACACCCCCTCTGTCTCTGACCCCTCCAGACCCTATACCCCTCTCTGTCTCTGTAACCCCTCCAAACCCTATACCCCTCTCTGTCTCTGTAACCCCTCCAGACCCTACACCCCCTCTCTCTGTGACCCCTCCAGACCCTACACCCCCTCTGTCTCTGACCCCTCCAGACCCTATACCCCTCTCTGTCTCTGTGTCCTCTCCAGACCCTACACCCCCTCTGTCTCTGACCCCTCCAGACCCTATACCCCTCTCTGTCTCTGTAACCCCTCCAGACCCTATACCCCTCTCTGTCTCTGTAACCCCTCCAGACCCTACACCCCCTCTCTCTGTGACCCCTTTAGACCCTACACCCCCTCTGTCTCTGTGACCCCTCCAGACCCTATACCCCTCTCTGTCTCTGTGACCCCTCCAGACCCTAAAACCCCTTTGTCTCAGTGACCCCTCCAGACCCTATATCCCTCTCTGTCTCTGTAACCCCTCCAGAACCTACACCCCCCCACATCTCTGTGTCCCCTCCAGCCCCTACACCCCTCTCTGTCTCTGACCCCTCCATACCCTATACCCCCTCTGTCTCTGTAACCCCTCCAGGCACTACACCCCCTCTGTCTCTGTGACCCCTCCAGACCCTATACCCCTCTCTCTCTGTGTCCCCTCCAGCCCCTACACCCTCTCTGTCTCTGTGACCCCTCCAGACCCTATACCCCTCTCTGTCTCTGTGACCCCTCCAGACCCTATACCCCTCTCTGTCTCTGTGACCCCTCCAGACCCTACACCCTCTCTGTCTCTGTGACCCCTCCAGACCCTATACCCCTCTCTGTCTCTGTGACCCCTCCAGACCCGACACCCTCTCTGTCTCTGTGTCCCCTCCAGACCCTACACCCCCTCTGTCTCTGTAACCCCTCCAGACCCTACACCCCCGCTGTCTCCCCTCCAGACCCTATACCCCTCTCTGTCTCTGTGACCCCTCCAGACCCTAAAACCCCTTTGTCTCAGTGACCCCTCCAGACCCTATATCCCTCTCTATCTCTGTAACCCCTCCAGACCCTACACCCACTCTGTCTCTGTGACCCCTCCAGACCCTATATCCCTCTCTGTCTCTGTAACCCCTCCAGAACCGACACCCCCCCACATCTCTGTGACCCCTCCAGACCCTATACCCCTCTCTGTCTCTGTGTCCCCTCCAGACCCTACACCCCCTCTGTCTCTGTGTCCCCACCAGACCCTATACCCCTCTCTGTCTCTGTGTCCCCTCCAGCCCCTACACCCCCTCTGTCTCTGTGTCCCCACCAGACCCTACACCCCCTCTGTCTCTGTGTCCCCTCCAGACCCTATACCCCTCTCTGTCTCTGTGACCCCTCCAGCCCCTACACCCCCTCTGTCTCTGACCCCTCCAGACCCTATACCCCTCTCTGTCTGTGTAACCCCTCCAAACCATATACCCCTCTCTGTCTCTGTAACCCCTCCAGACCCTACACCCCCTCTCTCTGTGACCCCTCCAGACCCTACACCCCCTCTGTCTCTGACCCCTCCAGACCCTATACCCCTCTCTGTCTCTGTGTCCTCTCCAGACCCTACACCCCCTCTGTCTCTGACCCCTCCAGACCCTATACCCCTCTCTGTCTCTGTAACCCCTCCAGACCCTATACCCCTCTCTGTCTCTGTAACCCCTCCAGACCCTACACCCCCTCTCTGTGTGACCCCTTTAGACCCTACACCCCCTCTGTCTCTGTGACCCCTCCAGACCCTAAAACCCCTTTGTCTCAGTGACCCCTCCAGTCCCTATACCCTCTCTCTCTGTCTCTGTGACCCTTCCAGACCCTATACCCCCCACGGTCTCTGTCCCTTCCAGACCCTATACCCCTCTCTGTCTCTGTGACCCCTCCAGACCCTATACCCCTCTCTGTCTCTGTAACCCCTCCAGACCCTAAAACCCCTCTGTCTCAGTGACCCCTCCAGACCCTATACCCCTCTCTGTCTCTTTGTCCCCTCCAGACCCTATACCCCTCTCTGTCTCCGTGTCCCCTCCAGACCCTATACCCCTTTCTGTCTCTGTGACCCCTCCAGACCCTATACCCCTCTCTGTCTCTGTGGCCCCTCCAGACCCTACACCCTCTCTGTCTCTGTGTCCCCTCCAGACCCTACACCCCCTCTGTCTCTGTAACCCCTCCAGACCCTACACCCCCTCTGTCTCCCCTCCAGACCCTATACCCCTCTCTGTCTCTGTGACCCCTCCAGACCCTAAAACCCCTTTGTCTAAGTGACCCCTCCAGACCCTATATCCCTCTCTATCTCTGTGACCCCTCCAGACCCTATATCCCTCTCTGTCTCTGTGTCCCCTCCAGACCCTACACCCCCTCTGTCTCTGTAACCCCTCCAGACCCTACACCCCCTCTGTCTCTGTGTCCCCTCCAGACCCTATACCCCTCTCTGTCTCTGTGTCCCCTCCAGCCCCTATACCCCTCTCTGTCTCTGTGAATCCCCCAGACCCTATACCCCTCTCTGTCTCTGTGTCCCCTCCAGCCCCTATACCCCTCTCTCTCTGTGACCCCTCCAGACCCTATACCCCTCTCTGTCTCTGTGACCCCTCCAGACCCTATACCCCTCTCTGTCTCTGTGACCCCTCCAGACTCTAAACCCCTCTGTGTCCCCTCCAGCCCCTATACCCCTCTCTGTCTCTGTGACCCCTCCAGACCCTATACCCCTCTCTGTCTCTGTGACCCCTCCAGACCCTATATCCCTCTCTCTCTCTGACCCCTCCAGACCCTATACACCTCTCTGTCTCTGTGACCCCTCCAGACCCTACACCCCTCTCTGTCTCCATGTCCCCTCCAGACCCTATACCCCTTCTGTCTCTGTGACCCCTCCAGACCCTAAAACCCCTTTGTCTCAGTGACCCCTCCAGACCCTATATCCCTCTCTGTCTCTGTAACCTCTCCAGACCCTACACCCCCTCTGTCTCTGTGACCACTCCAGACCCTATCTCCCTCTCTGTCTCTGTAACCCCTCCAGAACCTACACCCCCCCACATCTCTGTGACCCCTCCAGACCCTATACCCCTCTGTCTCTGTGTCCCCTCCAGACCCTACACCCCCTCTGACTCTGTGTACCCTCCAGACCCTACACCCCCTCTGTCTCTGTGTCCCCTCCAGACCCTATACCCCTCTCTGTCTCTGTGACCCCTCCAGCCCCTACACCCCCTCTGTCTCTGACCCCTCCAGACCCTATACCCCTCTCTGTCTCTGTGACCCCTCCAGACCCTACACCCTCTCTGTCTCTGTGACCCCTCCAGACCCTATACCCCTCTCTGTCTCTGTGACCCCTCCAGACCCGACACCCTCTCTGTGTCCCCTCCAGACCCTACACCCCCTCTGTCTCTGTAACCCCTCCAGACCCTACACCCCCTCTGTCTCCCCTCCAGACCCTATATCCCTCTCTGTCTCTGTAACCCCTCCAGAACCTACACCCCCCCACATCTCTGTGACCCCTCCAGACCCTATACCCCTCTCTGTCTCTGTGTCCCCTCCAGACCCTACACCCCCTCTGTCTCTGTGTCCCCTCCAGACCCTATACCCCTCTCTGTCTCTGTGTCCCCTCCAGCCCCTACACTCCCTCTGTCTCTGTGTCCCCACCAGACCCTACACCCCCTCTGTCTCTGTGTCCCCTCCAGACCCTATACCCCTCTCTGTCTCTGTGACCCCTCCAGCCCCTACACCCCCTCTGTCTCTGACCCCTCCAGACCCTATACCCCTCTCTGTCTCTGTAACCCCTCCAAACCCTATACCCCTCTCTGTCTCTGTAACCCCTCCAGACCCTGCACCCCCTCTCTCTGTGACCCCTCCAGACCCTACACCCCCTCTGTCTCTGACCCCTCCAGACCCTATAACCCTCTGTGTCCTCTCCAGACCCTACACCCCCTCTGTCTCTGACCCCTCCAGACCCTATACCCCTCTCTGTCTCTGTAACCCCTCCAGACCCTATACCCCTCTCTGTCTCTGTAACCCCTCCAGACCCTACACCCCCTCTCTCTGTGACCCCTTTAGACCCTACACCCCCTCTGTCTCTGTGACCCCTCCAGACCCTAAAACCCCTTTGTCTCAGTGACCCCTCCAGTCCCTATACCCTCTCTCTCTGTCTCTGTGACCCTTCCAGACCCTATACCCCCCTCTGTCTCTGTCCCTTCCAGACCCTATACCCCTCTCTGTCTCTGTGACCCCTCCAGACCCTATACCCCTCTCTGTCTCTGTAACCCCTCCAGACCCTAAAACCCCTCTGTCTCAGTGACCCCTCCAGACCCTATACCCCTCTCTGTCTCTGTCCCCTCCAGACCCTATACCCCTCTCTGTCTCCGTGTCCCCTCCAGACCCTATACCCCTTTCTGTCTCTGTGACCCCTCCAGACCCTATACCCCTCTCTGTCTCTGTGGCCCCTCCAGACCCTACACCCTCTCTGTCTCTGTGTCCCCTCCAGACCCTATACCCCTCTCTGTCTCTGTCCCCTCCAGCCCCTATACCCCTCTGTCTCTGTGACTCCCCCAGACCCTATACCCCTCTCTGTCTCTGTGTCCCCTCCAGCCCCTATACCCCTCTCTCTCTGTGACCCCTCCAGACCCTATACCCCTCTCTGTCTCTGTGACCCCTCCAGACCCTATACCCCTCTCTGTCTCTGTGACCCCTCCAGACTCTATACCCCTCTGTGTCCCCTCCAGCCCCTATACCCCTCTCTGTCTCTGTGACCCCTCCAGACCCTATACCCCTCTCTGTCTCTGTGACCCCTCCAGACCCTATATCCCTCTCGCTCTGTGACCCCTCCAGACCCTATACCCCTCTCTGTCTCTGTGACCCCTCCAGACCCTACACCCCTCTCTCTCCGTCCCCTCCAGACCCTATACCTCTCTCTGTCTCTGTGACCCCTCCAGACCCTATACCCCTTTCTGTCTCTGTGACCCCTCCAGACCCTATACCCCTCTCTGTCTCTTATACCCCTTTCTGTCTCTGTGACCCCTCCAGACCCTATACCCCTCTCTGTCACTGTGACCCCTCCAGACCCTATACCCCTCTCTCTGTGACCCCTCCAGACCCTACACCCTCTCTGTCTCTGTGTCCCCTCCAGACCCTACACCCCCTCTGTCTCTGTAACCCCTCCAGACTCTACACCCCCTCTGTCTCTGTGTCCCCTCCAGACCCTATACCCCTCTCTGTCTCTGTGACCCCTCCAGACCCTAAAACCCCTTTGTCTCAGTGACCCCTCCAGACCCTGTATCCCTCTCTGTCTCTGTAACCCCTCCAGAACCTACACCCCCCACATCTCTGTGACCCCTCCAGACCCTATACCCCTCTCTGTCTCTGTGTCCCCTCCAGACCCTACACCCCCTCTGTGTCCCCTCCAGACCCTATACCCCTCTCTGTCTCTGTCCTTCCAGCACCTACACCCCCTCTGTCTCTGTGTCCCCTCCAGACCCTACACCCCCTCTGTCTCTGTGTCCCCTCCAGTCCCTATACCCTTCTCTGTCTCTGTGACCCCTCCAGCCCCTACACCCCCTCTGTCTCTGACCCCTCCAGACCCTGTACCCCTCTCTGTCTCTGTAACCCCTCCAGACCCTATACCCCTCTCTGTCTCTGTGACCCCTCCAGACCCTATACCCCTCTCTGTCTCTGTGTCCCCTCCAGACCATATACCCCTCTCTGTCTCTGTGACCCCTCCAGACCCTATACCCCTCTCTGTCTCTGTGACCCCTCCAGACCCTAAAACCCCTTTGTCTCTGTGACCCCTCCAGACCCTTTACCACTCTCTGTCTCTGTGTCCACTCCAGCCCCTATACCCCTCTCTGTCTCTGTGACCACTCCAGATCCTATACCCCTCTCTGTCTTTGTGTCCCCTCCAGCCCCTATACCCTCACTGTCTCTGTGTCCCCTCCAGCCCCTATACCCCTCTCTGTCTCAGTGACCCCACCAGACCCTATACCCCTCTGTCTCTGTGACCCCTCCAGACCCTATACCCCTCTCTGTCTCTGAGTCCCCTCCAGCCCGTATACCCCTCTCTGTCTCTGTGACCACTCCAGACCCTATACCCCTCTCTGTCTCTGTCCCCTCCAGACCCTATACCCCTCTCTGTCTCTGTGTCCCCTCCAGCCCCTATACCCCTCTCTGTCTCTGTGACCCCTCCAGAACCTATACCCCTCTCTGTCTCTGTGTCCCCTCCAGACCCTATACCCCTCTCTGTCTCTGTGTCCCCTCCAGACCCTACACCCTCTCCGTCTCTGTGACACCTCCAGACCCTATACCCCTCTGTGTCCCCTCCAGCCCCTATACCCCTCTCTGTCTCTGTGACCCCTCCAGAACCTATACCCCTCTCTGTCTCTGTCCCCTCCAGACCCTATACCCCTCTGTCTCTGTGACCCCTCCAGACCCTATACCCCTCTCTGCCTCTGTGTCCCCTCCAGACCCTACACCCCTCTCTGTCTCTGTGACTCCTCCAGACCCTATACCCCTCTCTGTCTCAGTGACCCCTCCAGACCCTATACCCCTCTCTGTCTCTGTGACCCCTCCAGACCCTATACCCCTCTCTGTCTCTGTGTCCCCTCCAGACCCTACACCCTCTCTGTCTCTGTGTCCCCTCCAGTCCCTACACCCCTCTCTGTCTCTGTGACCCCTCCAGACCCTAAAACACCTTCGTCTCAGTGACCCCTCCAGACCCTATATCCCTCTCTGTCTCTGTAACCCCTCCAGACCCTACACCCCCTCTGTCTCTGTAACCCCTCCAGACCCTACACCCCCTCTGTCTCTGTGTCCCCTCCAGACCCTATACCCCTCTCTGTCTCTGTGACCCCTCCAGACCCTAAAACCCCTTTGTCTCAGTGACCCCTCCAGACCCTGTATCCCTCTCTGTCTCTGTAACCCCTCCAGAACCTACACCCCCCCACATCTCTGTGACCCCTCCAGACCCTATACCCCTCTCTGTCTCTGTGTCCCCTCCAGACCCTACACCCCCTCTGTGTCCCCTCCAGACCCTATACCCCTCTCTGTCTCTGTCCCCTCCAGCACCTACACCCCCTTTGTCTCTGTGTCCCCTCCAGACCCTACACCCCCTCTGTCTCTGTGTCCCCTCCAGTCCCTATACCCTTCTCTGTCTCTGTGACCCCTCCAGCCCCTACACCCCCTCTGTCTCTGACCCCTCCAGACCCTGTACCCCTCTCTGTCTCTGTAACCCCTCCAGACCCTATACCCCTCTCTGTCTCTGTGACCCCTCCAGACCCTATACCCCTCTCTGTCTCTGTGTCACCTCCAGACCATATACCCCTCTCTGTCTCTGTGACCCCTCCAGACCCTATACCCCTCTCTCTCTGTGACCCCTCCAGACCCTAAAACCCCTTTGTCTCTGTGACCCCTCCAGACCCTATACCACTCTCTGTCTCTGTGTCCACTCCAGCCCCTATACCCCTCTCTGTCTCTGTGACCACTCCAGATCCTATACCCCTCTCTGTCTCTGTGTCCCCTCCAGCCCCTATACCCTCACTGTCTCTGTGTCCCCTCCAGCCCCTATACCCCTCTCTGTCTCAGTGACCCCACCAGACCCTATACCCCTCTGTCTCTGTGACCCCTCCAGACCCTATACCCCTCTCTGTCTCTGAGTCCCCTCCAGCCCGTATACCCCTCTCTGTCTCTGTGACCACTCCAGACCCTATACCCCTCTCTGTCTCTGTCCCCTCCAGACCCTATACCCCTCTCTGTCTCTGTGTCCCCTCCAGCCCCTATACCCCTCTCTGTCTCTGTGACCCCTCCAGAACCTATACCCCTCTCTGTCTCTGTGTCCCCTCCAGACCCTATACCCCTCTCTGTCTCTGTGTCCCCTCCAGACCCTACACCCTCTCCGTCTCTGTGACACCTCCAGACCCTATACCCCTCTGTGTCCCCTCCAGCCCCTATACCCCTCTCTGTCTCTGTGACCCCTCCAGAACCTATACCCCTCTCTGTCTCTGTCCCCTCCAGACCCTATACCCCTCTGTCTCTGTGACCCCTCCAGACCCTATACCCCTCTCTGCCTCTGTGTCCCCTCCAGACCCTACACCCCTCTCTGTCTCTGTGACTCCTCCAGACCCTATACCCCTCTCTGTCTCTGTGTCCCCTCCAGACCCTACACCCCTCTCTGTCTCTGTGACCCCTCCAGACCCTATAGACCTCTCTGTCTCTGTCCCCTCCAGACCCTATACCCCTCTCTGTCTCCGTGTCCCCTCCAGACCCTATACCCCTCTCTGTCTCAGTGACCCCTCCAGACCCTATACCCCTCTCTGTCTCTGTGACCCCTCCAGACCCTATACCCCTCTCTGTCTCTGTGTCCCCTCCAGACCCTACACCCTCTCTGTCTCTGTGTCCCCTCCAGTCCCTACACCCCTCTCTGTCTCTGTGACCCCTCCAGACCCTACAACACCTTCGTCTCAGTGACCCCTCCAGACCCTATATCCCTCTCTGTCTCTGTAACCCCTCCAGACCCTACACCCCCTCTGTCTCTGTGACCCCTCCAGACCCTATTTCCCTCTCTGTCTCTGTAACCCCTCCAGAACCTACACCCCCCCACATCTCTGTGACCCCTCCAGACCCTATACCCCTCTCTGTCTCTGACCCCTCCAGACTCTATACCCCCTCTGTCTCTGTAACCCCACCAGGCCCTGCACCCCCTCTGTGACCCCTACAGACCCTATACCCCTCTCTCTCTGTGTCCCCTCCAGCCCCTACACCCTCTCTGTCTCTGTGACCCCTCCAGACCCTATACCCCTCTCTGTCTCTGTGACCCCTCCAGACCCTATACCCCTCTCTGTCTCTGTGACC
Organism: Hypanus sabinus; assembly: GCF_030144855.1. NCBI lineage: Eukaryota > Metazoa > Chordata > Chondrichthyes > Myliobatiformes > Dasyatidae > Hypanus > Hypanus sabinus. The sequence goes on from NC_082714.1 coordinate 83,886,171, forward strand.
CCTCCAGACCCTACACCCTCTCTGTGACCCCTCCAGACCCTATACCCCTCTCTGTCTCTGTGACCCCTCCAGACCCTACACCCTCTCTGTCTCTGTGTCCCCTCCAGACCCTACACCCCCTCTGTCTCTGTAACCCCTCCAGACCCTACACCCCCTCTGTCTCTGTGTCCCCTCCAGACCCTATACCCCTCTCTGTCTCTGTGTCCCCTCCAGACCCTAAAACCCCTCTGTCTCTGTGACCCCTCCAGACCCTATATCCCTCTCTGTCTCTGTAACCCCTCCAGACCCTATACCCCTCTCTGTCTCTGTGACCCCTCCAGACCCTATTCCTTCTCTCTCTGTGTCCCCTCCAGACCCTATACCCCTCTCTGTCTCTGTGACCCCTCCAGACCCTATACCCCTCTCTGTCTCTGTGTCCCCTCCAGACCCTATATCCCTCTCTGTCTCTGTAACCCCTCCAGACCCTATACCCCTCTCTGTCTCTGTGACCCCTCCAGACCCTATACCCCTCTCTGTCTCTGTGACCCCTCCAGCCACTATACCCCTCATTCTCTGTGACCCCTCCAGCCCCTATACCACTCTCTGTCTCTGAGTCCCCTCCAGCCCGTATACCCCTCTCTGTCTCTGTGACCACTCCAGACCCTATACCCCTCTCTGTCTCTGTCCCCTCCAGACCCTATACCCCTCTCTGTCTCTGTGTCCCCTCCAGCCCCTATACCCCTCTCTGTCTCTGTGACCCCTCCAGAACCTATACCCCTCTCTGTCTCTGTGTCCCCTCCAGACCCTATACCCCTCTCTGTCTCTGTGTCCCCTCCAGACCCTACACCCTCTCCGTCTCTGTGACACCTCCAGACCCTATACCCCTCTGTGTCCCCTCCAGCCCCTATACCCCTCTCTGTCTCTGTGACCCCTCCAGAACCTATACCCCTCTCTGTCTCTGTCCCCTCCAGACCCTATACCCCTCTGTCTCTGTGACCCCTCCAGACCCTATACCCCTCTCTGCCTCTGTGTCCCCTCCAGACCCTACACCCCTCTCTGTCTCTGTGACTCCTCCAGACCCTATACCCCTCTCTGTCTCTGTGTCCCCTCCAGACCCTACACCCCTCTCTGTCTCTGTGACCCCTCCAGACCCTATAGACCTCTCTGTCTCTGTCCCCTCCAGACCCTATACCCCTCTCTGTCTCCGTGTCCCCTCCAGACCCTATACCCCTCTCTGTCTCAGTGACCCCTCCAGACCCTATACCCCTCTCTGTCTCTGTGACCCCTCCAGACCCTATACCCCTCTCTGTCTCTGTGTCCCCTCCAGACCCTACACCCTCTCTGTCTCTGTGTCCCCTCCAGTCCCTACACCCCTCTCTGTCTCTGTGACCCCTCCAGACCCTACACCCTCTCTCTCTGTGACCCCTCCAGCCCCTATACCCCTCTCTGTCTCTGTGTCCCCTCCAGACCCTACACCCACTCTGTCTCTGACCCCTCCAGACCCTATACCCCTCTCTGTCTCTGACCCCTCCAGACCCTATAACCCCTCTGTCTCTGTAACCCCTCCAGACCCTACACCCCCTCTGTCTCTGTGTCCCCTCCAGACCCTATATCCCTCTCTGTCTCTTTAACCCCTCCAGACCCTATACCCCTCTCTGTCTCTGTGACCCCTCCAGACCCTATACCCCTCTCTGTCTCTGTGTCCACTCCAGACCCTACACCCCCTCTGTCTCTGTGTCCCCTCCAGACCCTATATCCCTCTCTGTCTCTGTAACCCCTCCAGACCCTATACCCCTCTCTGTCTCTGTGACCCCTCCAGACCCTATACCCCTCTCTGTCTCTGTGTCCCCTCCAGACCCTACACCCTCTGTCTCTGTGACCCCTCCAGCCCCTATACCCCTCTCTGTCTCTGTAACCCCTCCAGACCCTACACCCCTTCTGTCTCTGTGACCCCTCCAGACCCTATACCCCCTCTCTCTGTGACCCCTCCAGACCCTATACCCCTCTCTGTCTCTGTCCCCTCCAGCCCCTATACCCCTCTCTGTCTCTGTGACCCCTCCAGACCCTATACCCTCTCTGTCTCTGTAACCCCTCCAGACCCTACACACCTCTCTGTCTCTGTCCCCTCAAGACCCTATACCCCTCTCTGTCTCTGTGACCCCTCCAGCCCCTACACCCCCTGTCTCTGTGACCCCTCCAGAACCTACACCCCCCCACATCTCTGTGTCCCCCCCAGACCCTATACACCTCTCTGTCTCTGTGACCCCTCCAGCCCCTATACCCCTCTCTGTCTCTGTCCCCTCCAGCCCCTATACACCTCTCTGTCTCTGTGACCCCTGCAGACCCTATATCCCTCTCTGTCTCTGTGTCCCCTCCAGACCCTATACCCCTCTCTGTCTCTGTGACCCTTCCAGACCCTATACCCCCCTCTGTCTCTGTCCCTTCCAGACCCTATACCCCTCTCTGTCTCTGTGACCCCTCCAGACCCTATCCCCCTCTCTGTCTCTGTGACCCCTCCAGACCCTATACCCCTCTCTGTCTCTGTGACCCCTCCAGACCCTATACACCTCTCTGTCTCTGTGAACACTCCAGACCCTATACCCCTCTGTCTCTGTGACCCCTCCAAACCCTATACCCCTCTCTGTCTCTGTGACCCCTCCAGACCCTATACCCCTCTCTGTCTCTGTGACCCCTCCAGACCCTACAACCCTCTCTGTCTCTGTGACTCCTCCAGACGCTATACCGCTCTGTCTCTGTGTCCCCTCCAGCCCCTATACCCCTCTGTGTCTCTGTGACCACTCCAGACCCTATACCCCTCTCTGTCTCTGTGACCCCTCCAGACCCTATACCCCTCTCTGTCTCTGTGACCCCTCCAGACCCTATACCCCTCTCTGTCTCTGTGACCCCTCCAGACCCTATATCCCTCTCTGTCTCTGTGTCCCCTCCAGCCCCTATACCCCTCTGTGACCCCTCCAGACCCTATACCCCTCTCTGTCTCTGTGACCCCTCCAGCCCCTATACCCCTCTCTCTCTGTGACCCCTCCAGCCCCTATACCCCTCTCTGTCTCTGTGTCCCTTCCAGACCCTACACCCCCTCTGTCTCTGACCCCTCCAGACCCTATACCCCTCTCTGTCTCTGACCCCTCCAGACCCTATACCCCCTCTGTCTTTGTGACCCCTCCAGACCCTATACCCCTCTCTGTCTCTGTGTCCCCTCCAGCCCCTACACCCCTCTCTGTCTCTGACCCCTCCAGACCCTATACCCCCTCTGTCTCTGTAACCCCTCCAGACCCTATACCCCTCTCTCTCTGTGTCCCCTCCAGACCCTATACCCCTCTCTGTCTCTGTGACCCCTCCAGACCCTATACCCCTCTCTGTGACCCCTCCAGAACCTATACCCCTCTCTGTCTCTGTGTCCCCTCCAGCCCCTATACCCCTCTCTGTCTCCGTATCCCCTCCAGACCCTAGACCCCCTCTGTCTCTGTAACCCCTCCAGACCCCACACCCCTTTCTGTCTCTGTGACCCCTCCAGACCCTATACCTCTCTCTGTCTCTGTGACCCCTCCAGACCCTATACCCCTTTCTGTCTCTGTGACCCCTCCAGACCCTATACCCCTCTCTGTCTCTGTGACCCCTCCAGACCCTATACCCCTCTCTGTCTCTGTAACCCCTCCAGACCCTACACCCCCTCTCTCTGTGACCCCTCCAGTCCCTACACCCCCTCTTCTCTGTGACCCCTCCAGAACCTAAAACCCCTTTGTCTCAGTGACCCCTCCAGACCCTATACCTCTTTCTGTCTCTGTGACCCTTCCAGACCCTATACCCCTCTCTGTCTCTGTGACACTTCCAGACCCTATACCCCCCTCTGTCTCTGTCCCTTCCAGACCCTATACCCCTCTCTGTCTCTGTGACCCCTCCAGACCCTATACGCCTCTCTGTCTCTGTGTCCCCTCCAGCCCCTATACCCCTCTCTGTCTCTGTGACCACTCCAGACCCTATACCCCTCTCTGTCTCTGTGACCCCGCCAGACCCTATACCCCTCTCTGTCTCTGTGACCCCTCCAGACCCTATACCCCTCTCTGTCTCTGTGTCCCCTCCAGCCCCTATACCCCTCTCTGTCTCCGTGTCCCCTCCAGACCCTATACCCCCTCTCTCTGTAACCCCTCCAGACCCTACACCCCTCTCTGTCTCTGTGACCCCTCCAGACCCTATACCCCTTTCTGTCTCTGTGACCCCTCCAGACCCTATACCCCTCTCTGTCTCTGTGACCCCTCCAGACCCTATACCCCTTTCTGTCTCTGTGACCCCTCCAGACCCTATACCCCTCTCTGTCTCTGTGACCCCTCCAGACCCTATACCCCTCTCTCTCTCTGTGACCCCTCCAGACCCTATACCCCTCTCTGTCTCTGTGACCCCTCCAGACCCTATACCCCTCTCTGTCTCTGTGACCCCTCCAGACCCTATACCCCTCTCTGTCTCTGTGACCCCTACAGACCCTACACCCCTCTCTGTCTCTGTGACCCCTCCAGACCCTACACCCCTCTCTGTCTCTGTGACCCCCCCAGACCCTATACCCCTCTCTGTCTCTGTGACCCCTCCAGACCCTATACCCCTCTCTGTCTCTGTGACCCCTCCAGACCCTATACCCCTCTCTGTCTCTGTGTCCCCTCCAGACCCTACACCCCCTCTGTCTCTGTGACCCCTCCAGCCCCTATACCCCTCTCTGTCTCCGTGTCCCCTCCAGCCCCTATACCCCTCTCTGTCTCTGACCCCTCCAGCCCCTATACCCCTCTCTGTCTCTGTGACCACTCCAGACCCTATACCCCTCTCTGTCTCTGTGTCCCCTCCAGACCCTACACCCTCCCTGTCTCTGTGTCCCCTCCAGACCCTACACCCCTCTCTCTCTGTGACCCCTCCAGACCCTACACCCCCTCTGTCTCTGTGTCCCCTCCAGACCCTATACCCCTCTCTGTCTCTGTGTCCCCTCCAGACCCTATACCCCTCTCTGTCTCTGTGTCCCCTCCAGACCCTATACCCCTCTCTGACTCTGTGACCCCTCCAGACCCTATACCCCTCTCTGTCTCTGTGACCCCTCCAGACCCTAAAACCCCTTCGTCTCAGTGACCCCTCCAGACCCTATATCCCTCTCTGTCTCTGTAACCCCTCCAGACCCTACACCCCCTCTGTCTCTGTGACCCCTCCAGACCCTATATCCCTCTCTGTCTCTGTAACCCCTCCAGAACCTATACCCCCTCTGTCTCTGACCCCTCCAGACCCTATAACCCCTCTGTCTCTGTAACCCCTCCAGACCCTACACCCCCTCTGTCTCTGTGTCCCCTCCAGACCCTATATCCCTCTCTGTCTCTTTAACCCCTCCAGACCCTATACCCCTCTCTGTCTCTGTGACCCCTCCAGACCCTATACCCCTCTCTGTCTCTGTGTCCCCTCCAGACCCTACACCCCCTCTGTCTCTGTGTCCCCTCCAGACCCTATATCCCTCTCTGTCTCTGTAACCCCTCCAGACCCTATACCCCTCTCTGTCTCTGTGACCCCTCCAGACCCTATACCCCTCTCTGTCTCTGTGACCCCTCCAGACCCTACACCCTCTGTCTCTGTGACCCCTCCAGCCCCTATACCCCTCTCTGTCTCTGTAACCCCTCCAGACCCTACACCCCTGTCTCTGTGACCCCTCCAGACCCTATACCCCCTCTCTCTGTGGCCCCTCCAGACCCTATACCCCTCTCTGTCTCTGTCCCCTCCAGCCCCTATACCCCTGTCTGTCTCTGTGACCCCTCCAGACCCTATACCCTCTCTGTCTCTGTAACCCCTCCAGACCCTACACACCTCTCTGTCTCTGTCCCCTCAAGACCCTATACCCCTCTCTGTCTCTGTGACCCCTCCAGCCCCTACACCCCCTGTCTCTGTGACCCCTCCAGAACCTACACCCCCCCACATCTCTGTGTCCCCTCCAGACCCTATACCCCTCTCTGTCTCTGTGACCCCTCCAGACCCTACACCCCCTCAGTCTCTGTGACCCCTCCAGACCCTATACCCCGCTCTGTCTCTGTGCCCCCTCCAGCCCCTATACCCGTCTCTCTCTGTGACCCCTCCAGACCCTATACCCCTCTCTGTCTCTGTAACCCCTCCAGACCCTAAAACCCCTCTGTCTCAGTGACCCCTCCAGACCCTATACCCCTCTCTGTCTCTGTGTCCCCTCCAGATCCTATACCCCTCTCTGTCTCCGTGTCCCCTCCAGACCCTATACCCCTTTCTGTCTCTGTGACCCCTCCAGACCCTATACCCCTCTCTGTCTCTGTGGCCCCTCCAGACCCTACACCCTCTCTGTCTCTGTGTCCCCTCCAGACCCTATACCCCTCTCTGTCTCTGTGTCCCCTCCAGCCCCTATACCACTCTCTGTCTCTGTGACTCCTCCAGACCATATACCCCTCTCTGTCTCTGTGTCCCCTCCAGCCCCTATACCCCTCTCTGTCTCTGTGACCCCTCCAGACCCTATACCCCTCTCTGTCTCTGTGACCCCTCCAGACCCTATACCCCTCTCTCTCTGTGACCCCTCCAGACTCTATACCCCTCTGTGTCCCCGCCAGCCCCTATACCCCTCTCTGTCTCTGTGACCCCTCCAGACCCTATACCCCTCTCTCTCTGTGACCCCTCCAGACCCTATATCCCTCTCTGTCTCTGTGACCCCTCCAGACGTTATACCCCTCTCTGTCTCCGTGACCCCTCCAGACCCTACACCCCTCTCTGTCTCCGTGTCCCCTCCAGACCCTATACCCCTCTCTGTCTCTGTGACCCCTCCAGACCCTATACCCCTTTCTGTCTCTGTGACCCCTCCAGACCCTATACCCCTCTCTCTCTGACCCCTCCAGACGCTATACCCCTCTCTGTCTCTGTGTCCCCTCCAGACCCTACACCCTCTCTGTCTCTGTGTCCCCTCCAGCCCCTATACCCCTCTCTTTCTCTGTGACCCCTCCAGACCCTATATCCCTCTCTGTCTCTGTGTCCCCCCCAGACCCTATACACCTCTCTGTCTCTGTGACCCCTCCAGCCCCTATACCCCTCTCTGTCTCTGTCCCCTCCAGCCCCTATACACCTCTCTGTCTCTGTGACCCCTGCAGACCCTATATCCCTCTCTGTCTCTGTGTCCCCTCCAGACCCTATACCCCTCTCTGTCTCTGTGACCCTTCCAGACCCTATACCCCCCTCTGTCTCTGTCCCTTCCAGACCCTATACCCCTCTCTGTCTCTGTGACCCCTCCAGACCCTATCCCCCTCTCTGTCTCTGTGACCCCTCCAGACCCTATACCCCTCTCTGTCTCTGTGACGCCTCCAGACCCTATACACCTCTCTGTCTCTGTGAACACTCCAGACCCTATACCCCTCTGTCTCTGTGACCCCTCCAAACCCTATACCCCTCTCTGTCTCTGTGACCGCTCCAGACCCTATACCCCTCTCTGTCTCTGTGACCCCTCCAGACCCTACAACCCTCTCTGTCTCTGTGACTCCTCCAGACGCTATACCGCTCTGTCTCTGTGTCCCCTCCAGCCCCTATACCCCTCTGTGTCTCTGTGACCACTCCAGACCCTATACCCCTCTCTGTCTCTGTGACCCCTCCAGACCCTATACCCCTCTCTGTCTCTGTGACCCCTCCAGACCCTATACCCCTCTCTGTCTCTGTGACCCCTCCAGACCCTATATCCCTCTCTGTCTCTGTGTCCCCTCCAGCCCCTATACCCCTCTCTGCCTCTGTGACCCCTCCAGACCCTATACCTCTCTCTGTCTCTGTGACCCCTCCAGCCCCTATACCCCTCTCTCTCTGTGACCCCTCCAGCCCCTATACCCCTCTCTGTCTCTGTGTCCCTTCCAGACCCTACACCCCCTCTGTCTCTGACCCCTCCAGACCCTATACCCCTCTCTGTCTCTGACCCCTCCAGACCCTATACCCCCTCTGTCTCTGTGACCCCTCCAGACCCTATACCCCTCTCTGTCTCTGTGTCCCCTCCAGCCCCTACACCCCTCTCTGTCTCTGACCCCTCCAGACCCTATACCCCCTCTGTCTCTGTAACCCCTCCAGACCCTATACCCCTCTCTCTCTGTCCCCTCCAGACCCTATACCCCTCTCTGTCTCTGTGACCCCTCCAGACCCTATACCCCTCTCTGTCTCTGTGTCCCCTCCAGCCCCTATACCCCTCTCTGTCTCCGTGTCCCCTCCAGACCCTATACCCCCTCTGTCTCTGTAACCCCTCCAGACCCCACACCCCTTTCTGTCTCTGTGACCCCTCCAGACCCTATACCCCTCTCTGTCTCTGTGACCCCTCCAGACCCTATACCCCTTTCTGTCTCTGTGACCCCTCCAGACCCTATACCCCTCTCTGTCTCTGTGACCCCTCCAGACCCTATACCCCTCTCTGTCTCTGTAACCCCTCCAGACCCTACACCCCCTCTCTCTGTGACCCCTCCAGTCCCTACACCCCCTCTGTCTCTGTGACCCCTCCAGAACCTAAAACCCCTTTGTCTCAGTGACCCCTCCAGACCCTATACCTCTTTCTGTCTCTGTCCCTTCCAGACCCTATACCCCTCTCTGTCTCTGTGACCCCTCCAGACCCTATACCCCTCTCTGTCTCTGTGTCCCCTCCAGCCCCTATACCCCTCTCTGTCTCTGTGACCACTCCAGACCCTATACCCCTCTCTGTCTCTGTGACCCCTCCAGACCCTATACCCCTTTCTGTCTCTGTGACCCCTCCAGACCCTATACCCCTCTCTGTCTCTGTGACCCCTCCAGACCCTATACCCCTTTCTGTCTCTGTGACCCCTCCAGACCCTATACCCCTCTCTGTCTCTGTGACCCCTCCAGACCCTATACCCCTCTCTGTCTCTGTGACCCCTCCAGACCCTATACCCCTCTCTGTCTCTGTGACCCCTCCAGACCCTATACCCTCTCTGTCTCTGTAACCCCTCCAGACCCTACACACCTCTCTGTCTCTGTCCCCTCAAGACCCTATACCCCTCTCTGTCTCTGTGACCCCTCCAGCCCCTACACCCCCTGTCTCTGTGACCCCTCCAGAACCTACACCCCCCCACATCTCTGTGTCCCCTCCAGACCCTATACCCCTCTCTGTCTCTGTGACCCCTCCAGACCCTACACCCCCTCAGTCTCTGTGACCCCTCCAGACCCTATACCCCTCTCTGTCTCTGTGCCCCCTCCAGCCCCTATACCCGTCTCTCTCTGTGACCTCTCCAGACCCTATACCCCTCTCTGTCTCTGTAACTCCTCCAGACCCTAAAACCCCTCTGTCTCAGTGACCCCTCATGACGCTATACCCCTCTCTGTCTCTGTGTCCCCTCCAGATCCTATACCCCTCTCTGTCTCCGTGTCCCCTCCAGACCCTATACCCCTTTCTGTCTCTGTGACCCCTCCAGACCCTATACCCCTCTCTGTCTCTGTGGCCCCTCCAGACCCTACACCCTCTCTGTCTCTGTGTCCCCTCCAGACCCTATACCCCTCTCTGTCTCTGTGTCCCCTCCAGCCCCTATAACCCTCTCTGTCTCTGTGACTCCTCCAGACCCTATACCCCTCTCTGTCTCTGTGTCCCCTCCAGCCCCTATACCCCTCTCTGTCTCTGTGACCCCTCCAGACCCTATACCCCTCTCTGTCTCTGTGACCCCTCCAGACCCTATACCCCTCTCTCTCTGTGACCCATCCAGACTCTATACCCCTCTGTGTCCCCGCCAGCCCCTATACCCCTCTCTGTCTCTGTGACCCCTCCAGACCCTATACCCCTCTCTCTCTGTGACCCCTCCAGACCCTATATCCCTCTCTGTCTCTGTGACCCCTCCAGACGTTATACCCCTCTCTGTCTCTGTGACCCCTCCAGACCCTACACCCCTCTCTGTCTCCGTGTCCCCTCCAGACCCTATACCCCTCTCTGTCTCTGTGACCCCTCCAGACACTATACCCCTTTCTGTCTCTGTGACCCCTCCAGACCCTATACCCCTCTCTGTCTCTGTGACCCCTCCAGACCCTATACCCCTTTCTGTCTCTGTGACCCCTCCAGACCCTATACCCCTCTCTGTCTCTGTGACCCCTCCAGACCCTATACCCCTCTCTGTCTCTGTGACCCCTCCAGACCCTATACCCCTCTCTGTCTCTGACCCCTCCAGACCCTATACCCCTCTCTGTCTCTGTGTCCCCTCCAGACCCTACACCCTCTCTGTCTCTGTGTCCCCTCCAGCCCCTATACCCCTCTCTGTCTCTGTGACCCCTCCAGACCCTATATCCCTCTCTGTCCCTGTGTCCCCCCCAGACCCTATACACCTCTCTGTCTCTGTGACCCCTCCAGCCCCTATACCCCTCTCTGTCTCTGTCCCCTCCAGCCCCTATACACCTCTCTGTCTCTGTGACCCCTGCAGACCCTATATCCCTCTCTGTCTCTGTGTCCCCTCCAGACCCTATACCCCTATCTGTCTCTGTGACCCTTCCAGACCCTATACCCCCCTCTGTCTCTGTCCCTTCCAGACCCTATACCCCTCTCTGTCTCTGTGACCCCTCCAGACCCTATCCCCCTCTCTGTCTCTGTGACCCCTCCAGACCCTATACCCCTCTCTGTCTCTGTGACCCCTCCAGACCCTATACACCTCTCTGTCTCTGTGAACACTCCAGACCCTATACCCCTCTGTCTCTGTGACCCCTCCAAACCCTATACCCCTCTCTGTCTCTGTGACCCCTCCAGACCCTTTACCCCTCTCTGTCTCTGTGACCCCTCCAGACCCTACAACCCTCTCTGTCTCTGTGACTCCTCCAGACGCTATACCGCTCTGTCTCTGTGTCCCCTCCAGCCCCTATACCCCTCTGTGTCTCTGTGACCACTCCAGACCCTATACCCCTCTCTGTCTCTGTGACCCCTCCAGACCCTATACCCCTCTCTGTCTCTGTGACCCCTCCAGACCCTATACCCCTCTCTGTCTCTGTGACCCCTCCAGACCCTATATCCCTCTCTGTCTCTGTGTCCCCTCCAGCCCCTATACCCCTCTCTGCCTCTGTGACCCCTCCAGACCCTATACCTCTCTCTGTCTCTGTGACCCCTCCAGCCCCTATACCCCTCTCTCTCTGTGACCCCTCCAGCCCCTATACCCCTCTCTGTCTCTGTGTCCCTTCCAGACCCTACACCCCCTCTGTCTCTGACCCCTCCAGACCCTATACCCCTCTCTGTCTCTGACCCCTCCAGACCCTATACCCCCTCTGTCTCTGTGACCCCTCCAGACCCTATACCCCTCTCTGTCTCTGTGTCCCCTCCAGCCCCTACACCCCTCTCTGTCTCTGACCCCTCCAGACCCTATACCCCCTCTGTCTCTGTAACCCCTCCAGACCCTATACCCCTCTCTCTCTGTCCCCTCCAGACCCTATACCCCTCTCTGTCTCTGTGACCCCTCCATACCCTATACCCCTCTCTGTCTCTGTGTCCCCTCCAGCCCCTATACCCCTCTCTGTCTCCGTGTCCCCTCCAGACCCTATACCCCCTCTGTCTCTGTAACCCCTCCAGACCCCACACCCCTTTCTGTCTCTGTGACCCCTCCAGACCCTATACCCCTCTCTGTCTCTGTGACCCCTCCAGACCCTATACCCCTTTCTGTCTCTGTGACCCCTCCAGACCCTATACCCCTCTCTGTCTCTGTGACCCCTCCAGACCCTATACCCCTCTCTGTCTCTGTAACCCCTCCAGACCCTACACCCCCTCTCTCTGTGACCCCTCCAGTCCCTACACCCCCTCTGTCTCTGTGACCCCTCCAGAACCTAAAACCCCTTTGTCTCAGTGACCCCTCCAGACCCTATACCTCTTTCTGTCTCTGTCCCTTCCAGACCCTATACCCCTCTCTGTCTCTGTGACCCCTCCAGACCCTATAACCCTCTCTGTCTCTGTGTCCCCTCCAGCCCCTATACCCCTCTCTGTCTCTGTGACCACTCCAGACCCTATACCCCTCTCTGTCTCTGTGACCCCTCCAGACCCTATACCCCTTTCTGTCTCTGTGACCCCTCCAGACCCTATACCCCTCTCTGTCTCTGTGACCCCTCCAGACCCTATACCCCTTTCTGTCTCTGTGACCCCTCCAGACCCTATACCCCTCTCTGTCTCTGTGACCCCTCCAGACCCTATACCCCTCTCTGTCTCTGTGACCCCTCCAGACCCTATACCCCTCTCTGTCTCTGACCCCTCCAGACCCTATACCCCTCTCTGTCTCTGTGTCCCCTCCAGACCCTATACCCTCTCTGTCTCTGTGTCCCCTCCAGCCCCTATACCCCTCTCTGTCTCTGTGACCCCTCCAGACCCTATATCCCTCTCTGTCTCTGTGTCCCCCCCAGACCCTATACACCTCTCTGTCTCTGTGACCCCTCCAGCCCCTATACCCCTCTCTGTCTCTGTCCCCTCCAGCCCCTATACACCTCTCTGTCTCTGTGACCCCTGCAGACCCTATATCCCTCTCTGTCTCTGTGACCCCTCCAGACCCTATACCCCTCTCTGTCTCTGTGACCCTTCCAGACCCTATACCCCCCTCTGTCTCTGTCCCTTCCAGACCCTATACCCCTCTCTGTCTCTGTGACTCCTCCAGACCCTATCCCCCTCTCTGTCTCTGTGACCCCTCCAGACCCTATACCCCTCTCTGTCTCTGTGACCCCTCCAGACCCTATACACCTCTCTGTCTCTGTGAACACTCCAGACCCTATACCCCTCTGTCTCTGTGACCCCTCCAAACCCTATACCCCTCTCTGTCTCTGTGAACCCTCCAGACCCTATACCCCTCTCTGTCTCTGTGACCCCTCCAGACCCTACAACCCTCTCTGTCTCTGTGACTCCTCCAGACGCTATACCTCTCTGTCTCTGTGTCCCCTCCAGCCCCTATACCTCTCTCTGTCTCTGTGACCCCTCCAGCCCCTATACCCCTCTCTCTCTGTGACCCCTCCAGCCCCTATACCCCTCTCTGTCTCTGTGTCCCTTCCAGACCCTACACCCCCTCTGTCTCTGACCCCTCCAGACCCTATACCCCTCTCTGTCTCTGACCCCTCCAGACCCTATACCCCCTCTGTCTCTGTGACCCCTCCAGACCCTATACCCCTCTCTGTCTCTGTGTCCCCTCCAGCCCCTACACCCCTCTCTGTCTCTGACCCCTCCAGACCCTATACCCCCTCTGTCTCTGTAACCCCTCCAGACCTTATACCCCTCTCTCTCTGTCCCCTCCAGACCCTATACCCCTCTCTGTCTCTGTGACCCCTCCAGACCCTATACCCCTCTCTGTCTCTGTGACCACTCCAGACCCTATACCCCTCTCTGTCTCTGTGACCCCGCCAGACCCTACACCCTCTCTGTCTCTGTGTCCCCTCCAGCCCCTATACCCCTCTCTGTCTCTGTGACCCCTCCAGACCCTATATCCCTCTCTGTCTCTGTGTCCCCCCCAGACCCTATACACCTCTCTGTCTCTGTGACCCCTCCAGCCCCTATACCCCTCTCTGTCTCTGTCCCCTCCAGCCCCTATACACCTCTCTGTCTCTGTGACCCCTGCAGACCCTATATCCCTCTCTGTCTCTGTGTCCCCTCCAGACCCTATACCCCTCTCTGTCTCTGTGACCCTTCCAGACCCTATACCCCCCTCTGTCTCTGTCCCTTCCAGACCCTATACCCCTCTCTGTCTCTGTGACCCCTCCAGACCCTATCCCCCTCTCTGTCTCTGTGACCCCTCCAGACCCTATACCCCTCTCTGTCTCTGTGACCCCTCCAGACCCTATACACCTCTCTGTCTCTGTGAACACTCCAGACCCTATACCCCTCTGTCTCTGTGACCCCTCCAAACCCTATACCCCTCTCTCTCTGTGACCCCTCCAGCCCCTATACCCCTCTCTGTCTCTGTGTCCCTTCCAGACCCTACACCCCCTCTGTCTCTGACCCCTCCAGACCCTATACCCCTCTCTGTCTCTGACCCCTCCAGACCCTATACCCCCTCTGTCTCTGTGACCCCTCCAGACCCTATACCCCTCTCTGTCTCTGTGTCCCCTCCAGCCCCTACACCCCTCTCTGTCTCTGACCCCTCCAGACCCTATACCCCCTCTGTCTCTGTAACCCCTCCAGACCTTATACCCCTCTCTCTCTGTCCCCTCCAGACCCTATACCCCTCTCTGTCTCTGTGACCCCTCCAGACCCTATACCCCTCTCTGTCTCTGTGACCACTCCAGACCCTATACCCCTCTCTGTCTCTGTGACCCCGCCAGACCCTACACCCTCTCTGTCTCTGTGTCCCCTCCAGCCCCTATACCCCTCTCTGTCTCTGTGACCCCTCCAGACCCTATATCCCTCTCTGTCTCTGTGTCCCCCCCAGACCCTATACACCTCTCTGTCTCTGTGACCCCTCCAGCCCCTATACCCCTCTCTGTCTCTGTCCCCTCCAGCCCCTATACACCTCTCTGTCTCTGTGACCCCTGCAGACCCTATATCCCTCTCTGTCTCTGTGTCCCCTCCAGACCCTATACCCCTCTCTGTCTCTGTGACCCTTCCAGACCCTATACCCCCCTCTGTCTCTGTCCCTTCCAGACCCTATACCCCTCTCTGTCTCTGTGACACCTCCAGACCCTATCCCCCTCTCTGTCTCTGTGACCCCTCCAGACCCTATACCCCTCTCTGTCTCTGTGACCCCTCCAGACCCTATACACCTCTCTGTCTCTGTGAACACTCCAGACCCTATACCCCTCTGTCTCTGTGACCCCTCCAAACCCTATACCCCTCTCTGTCTCTGTGACCCCTCCAGACCCTGTACCCCTCTCTGTCTCTGTGACCCCTCCAGACCCTACAACCCTCTCTGTCTCTGTGACTCCTCCAGACGCTATACCGCTCTGTCTCTGTGTCCCCTCCAGCCCCTATACCCCTCTGTGTCTCTGTGACCACTCCAGACCCTATACCCCTCTCTGTCTCTGTGACCCCTCCAGACCCTATACCCCTCTCTGTCTCTGTGACCCCTCCAGACCCTATACCCCTCTCTGTCTCTGTGACCCCTCCAGACCCTATATCCCTCTCTGTCTCTGTGTCCCCTCCAGCCCCTATACCCCTCTCTGCCTCTGTGACCCCTCCAGACCCTATACCTCTCTCTGTCTCTGTGACCCCTCCAGCCCCTATACCCCTCTCTCTCTGTGACCCCTCCAGCCCCTATACCCCTCTCTGTCTCTGTGTCCCTTCCAGACCCTACACCCCCTCTGTCTCTGACCCCTCCAGACCCTATACCCCTCTCTGTCTCTGACCCCTCCAGACCCTATACCCCCTCTGTCTCTGTGACCCCTCCAGACCCTATACCCCTCTCTGTCTCTGTGTCCCCTCCAGCCCCTACACCCCTCTCTGTCTCTGACCCCTCCAGACCCTATACCCCCTCTGTCTCTGTAACCCCTCCTGACCCTATACCCCTCTCTCTCTGTCCCCTCCAGACCCTATACCCCTCTCTGTCTCTGTGACCCCTCCAGACCCTATACCCCTCTCTGTCTCTGTGACCCCTCCAGACCCTATACCCCTCTCTGTCTCTGTGTCCCCTCCAGCTCCTATACCCCTCTCTGTCTCCGTGTCCCCTCCAGACCCTTTACCCCCTCTGTCTCTGTAACCCCTCCAGACCCCACACCCCTTTCTGTCTCTGTGACCCCTCTAGACCCTATACCCCTCTCTGTCTCTGTGACCCCTCCACACCCTATACCCCTTTCTGTCTCTGTGACCCCTCCAGACCCTATACCCCTCTCTGTCTCTGTGACCCCTCCAGACCCTATACCCCTCTCTGTCTCTGTAACCCCTCCAGACCCTACACCCCCTCTCTCTGTGACCCCTCCAGTCCCTACACCCCCTCTGTCTCTGTGACCCCTCCAGAACCTAAAACCCCTTTGTCTCAGTGACCCCTCCAGACCCTATACCTCTTTCTGTCTCTGTCCCTTCCAGACCCTATACCCCTCTCTGTCTCTGTGACCCCTCCAGACCCTATACCCCTCTCTGTCTCTGTGTCCCCTCCAGCCCCTATACCCCTCTCTGTCTCTGTGACCACTCCAGACCCTATACCCCTCTCTGTCTCTGACCCCGCCAGACCCTATTCCCCTCTCTGTCTCTGTGACCCCTCCAGACCCTATACCCCTCTCTGTCTCTGTGTCCCCTCCAGCCCCTATACCCCTCTCTGTCTCCGTGTCCCCTCCAGACCCTATACCCCCTCTGTCTCGGTAACCCCTCCAGACCCTACACCCCTCTCTGTCTCTGTGACCCCTCCAGCCCCTATACCCCTCTCTGTCTCTGTCCCCTCCAGCCCCTATACACCTCTCTGTCTCTGTGACCCCTGCAGACCCTATATCCCTCTCTGTCTCTGTGTCCCCTCCAGACCCTATACCCCTCTCTGTCTCTGTGACCCTTCCAGACCCTATACCCCCCTCTGTCTCTGTCCCTTCCAGACCCTATACCCCTCTCTGTCTCTGTGACCCCTCCAGACCCTATCCCCCTCTCTGTCTCTGTGACCCCTCCAGACCCTATACCCCTCTCTGTCTCTGTGACCCCTCCAGACCCTATACACCTCTCTGTCTCTGTGAACACTCCAGACCCTATACCCCTCTGTCTCTGTGACCCCTCCAAACCCTATACCCCTCTCTGTCTCTGTGACCCCTCCAGACCCTATACCCCTCTCTGTCTCTGTGACCCCTCCAGACCCTACAACCCTCTCTGTCTCTGTGACTCCTCCAGACGCTATACCGCTCTGTCTCTGTGTCCCCTCCAGCCCCTATACCCCTCTGTGTCTCTGTGACCACTCCAGACCCTATACCCCTCTCTGTCTCTGTGACCCCTCCAGACCCTATACCCCTCTCTGTCTCTGTGACCCCTCCAGACCCTATACCCCTCTCTGTCTCTGTGACCCCTCCAGACCCTATATCCCTCTCTGTCTCTGTGTCCCCTCCAGCCCCTATACCCCTCTCTGCCTCTGTGACCCCTCCAGACCCTATACCTCTCTCTGTCTCTGTGACCCCTCCAGCCCCTATACCCCTCTCTCTCTGTGACCCCTCCAGCCCCTATACCCCTCTCTGTCTCTGTGTCCCTTCCAGACCCTACACCCCCTCTGTCTCTGACCCCTCCAGACCCTATACCCCTCTCTGTCTCTGACCCCTCCAGACCCTATACCCCCTCTGTCTCTGTGACCCCTCCAGACCCTATACCCCTCTCTGTCTCTGTGTCCCCTCCAGCCCCTACACCCCTCTCTGTCTCTGACCCCTCCAGACCCTATACCCCCTCTGTCTCTGTAACCCCTCCAGACCCTATACCCCTCTCTCTCTGTCCCCTCCAGACCCTATACCCCTCTCTGTCTCTGTGACCCCTCCAGACCCTATACCCCTCTCTGTCTCTGTGACCCCTCCAGACCCTATACCCCTCTCTGTCTCTGTGTCCCCTCCAGCCCCTATACCCCTCTCTGTCTCCGTGTCCCCTCCAGACCCTTTACCCCCTCTGTCTCTGTAACCCCTCCAGACCCCACACCCCTTTCTGTCTCTGTGACCCCTCTAGACCCTATACCCCTCTCTGTCTCTGTGACCCCTCCACACCCTATACCCCTTTCTGTCTCTGTGACCCCTCCAGACCCTATACCCCTCTCTGTCTCTGTGACCCCTCCAGACCCTATACCCCTCTCTGTCTCTGTAACCCCTCCAGACCCTACACCCCCTCTCTCTGTGACCCCTCCAGTCCCTACACCCCCTCTGTCTCTGTGACCCCTCCAGAACCTAAAACCCCTTTGTCTCAGTGACCCCTCCAGACCCTATACCTCTTTCTGTCTCTGTCCCTTCCAGACCCTATACCCCTCTCTGTCTCTGTGACCCCTCCAGACCCTATACCCCTCTCTGTCTCTGTGTCCCCTCCAGCCCCTATACCCCTCTCTGTCTCTGTGACCACTCCAGACCCTATACCCCTCTCTGTCTCTGACCCCGCCAGACCCTATTCCCCTCTCTGTCTCTGTGACCCCTCCAGACCCTATACCCCTCTCTGTCTCTGTGTCCCCTCCAGCCCCTATACCCCTCTCTGTCTCCGTGTCCCCTCCAGACCCTATACCCCCTCTGTCTCGGTAACCCCTCCAGACCCTACACCCCTCTCTGTCTCTGTGACCCCTCCAGACCCTATACCCCTTTCTGTCTCTGTGACCCCTCCAGACCCTATACCCCTCTCTGTCTCTGTGACCCCTCCAGAACCTATACCCCTTTCTGTCTCTGTGACCCCTCCAGACCCTATACCCCTCTCTGTCTCTGTGACCCCTCCAGACCCTATACCCCTCTCTCTCTCTGTGACCCCTCCAGACCCTATACCCCTCTCTGTCTCTGTGACCCCTCCAGACCCTATACCCCTCTCTGTCTCTGTGACCCCTCCAGACCCTATACCCCTCTCTGTCTGTGACCCCTCCAGACCCTACACCCCTCTCTGTCTCTGTGACCCCTCCAGACCCTACACCCCTCTCTGTCTCTGTGACCCCCCCAGACCCTATACCCCTCTCTGTCTCTGTGACCCCTCCAGACCCTATACCCCTCTCTGTCTCTGTGACCCCTCCAGACCCTATACCCCTCTCTGTCTCCGTGTCCCCTCCAGACCCTACACCCCCTCTGTCTCTGTGACCCCTCCAGCCCCTATACCCCTCTCTGTCTCCGTGTCCCCTCCAGCCCCTATACCCCTCTCTGTCTCTGACCCCTCCAGCCCCTATACCCCTCTCTGTCTCTGTGACCACTCCAGACCCTATATCCCTCTCTGTCTCTGTAACCCCTCCAGACCCTATACCTTCTCTCTCTGTGTCCCCTCCAGACCCTATACCCCTCTCTGTCTCTGTGACCCCTCCAGACCCTATACCCCTCTCTGTCTCTGTGAACCCTCCAGCCCCTATACCCCTCTCTGTCTCTGTGACCCCTCCAGCCCCTATACCCCTCTCTGTCTCTGTGTCCCCTCCAGACCCTACACCCCCTCTGTCTCAGACCCCTCCAGACCCTATACCCCTCTCTGTCTCTGACCCCTCCAGACCCTATACCCCCTCTGTCTCTGTAACCCCTCCAGACCCTACACCCCCTCTCTCTGTGACCCCTCCAGACCCTATACCCCTCTCTGTCTCTGTCCCCTCCAGCCCCTATACCCCTCTCTGTCTCTGTGACCCCTCCAGACCCTACACCCTCTCTGTCTCTGTGACCCCTGCAGACCGTACACCCTCTCTGTCTGTGTGACCCCTCCAGACCCTACACCCTCTCTCTCTGTGACCCCTCCAGACCCTATACCCTCTCTCTCTCTTTCCCCTCCAGACCCTACACCCCCTCAGTCTCTGTGACCCCTCCAGACCCTATACCCCTCTGTCTCTGTGTCCCCTCCAGCCCCTATACCCCTCTCTCTGTGACCCCTCCAGACCCTACACCCCTCTCTGTCTCTGTGACCCCTCCAGACCCTATTCCCTCCTCTGTCTCTGCGACCCCTCCAGAAGCTATTCCCCTCTCTGTCTCTGTGTCCCCTCCAGCCCCTATACCCCTCTCTGTCTCTGTGTCCCCTCCAGCCCCTATACCCCTCTCTGTGACCCCTTCAGACCCTGCACCCTCTCTGTCTCTGTGACCCCTCCAGTCCCTACACCCTCTCTGTCTATGTGACCCCTCCAGACCCTATACCCCTCTCTGTCTCTGTGACCCCTCCAGACCCTACACCCCTCTCTGTCTCTGTGACCCCTCCAGACCCTATACCCCTCTCTGTCTCTGTGTCCCCTCCAGACCCTACACCCCCTCTGTCTCTGTCCCCTCCAGACCCTATATCCCTCTCTGTCTCTGTAACCCCTCCAGACCCTGTATCCCTCTCTGTCTCTGTGACCCCTCCAGAACCTACACCCCCCCACATCTCTGTGACCCATCCAGACCGTATACCCCTCTCTGTCTCTGTGACCCCTCCAGACCCTACACCCCCTCTGTGACCCCTCCAGACCCTATACCCCTCTCTGTCTCTGTCCCCTCCAGCCCCTATACCCGTCTCTCTCTGTGACCCCTCCAGACCCTACACCCCTCTCTGTCTCTGTGACCCCTCCAGACCCTATACCCCCCTCTGTCTCTGTGACCCCTCAGGAACCTATACCCCTCTCTGTCTCTGTGTCCTCTCCAGCCCCTATACCCCTCTCTGTCTCTGTGTCCCCTCCAGCCCCTATACCCCTCTCTGTCTCTGTGTCCCCTCCAGCCCCTTTACCCCTCTCTGTCTCTGTGACCCCTCCAGACCCTACACCCTCTCTGTCTATGTGACCCCTCCAGACCCTATACCCCTCTCTGTCTCTGTGTCCCCTCCAGCCCCTATACCCCTCTCTGTCTCTGTAACCCCTTCAGACCCTACACCCTCTCTGTCTCTGTGACCACTCCAGACCCTATACCCCTCTCTGTCTCTGTGACCCCTCCAGACCCTATACCCTTTCTCTATGTGACCCCTCCAGACCCTATACCCCTCTCTGTCTCTGTGACCCCTCCAGACCCTATACCCTCTCTCTCTGTGTCCCCTCCAGACCCTATACCCCTCTCTGTCTCCGTGTCCCCTCCAGACCCTATACCCCTCTCTGTCTCAGTGACCCCTCCAGCCCCTATACCCCTCTCTGTCTCTGTGACCCCTCCAGACCCTATACCCCTCTCTGTCTCTGTGACCCCTCCAGACCCTACACCCTCTCTGTCTATGTGACCCCTCCAGTCCCTATATCCCTCTGTGTCCCCTCCAGACCCTACACCCCTCTCTGTCTCTGTAACCCCTCCAGACCCTACACCCCTCTCTCTCTCTGTGACCCCTCCAGACCCTATACCCCTCCAGACCCTATACCCCTCTCTGTCCCTGTGACCCCTCCAGACCCTACACCCCCTCTGTGACCCCTCCAGACCCTATACCCCTCTCTGTCTCTGTGTCCCCTCCAGCCCCTATACCCGTCTCTCTCTGTGACCCCTCCAGACCCTACACCCCTCTCTGTCTCTGTGACCCCTCCAGACCCTATACCCCCCTCTGTCTCTGTGACCCCTCCAGAACCTATACCCCTCTCTGTCTCTGTGTCCTCTCCAGCCCCTATACCCCTCTCTGTCTCTGTCCCCTCCAGCCCCTATACCCCTCTCTGTCTCTGTGTCCCCTCCAGCCCCTTTACCCCTCTCTGTCTCTGTGACCCCTCCAGACCCTACACCCTCTCTGTCTATGTGACCCCTCCAGACCCTATACCCCTCTCTGTCTCTGTGTCCCCTCCAGCCCCTATACCCCTCTCTGTCTCTGTAACCCCTTCAGACCCTACACCCTCTCTGTCTCTGTGACCACTCCAGACCCTATACCCCTCTCTGTCTCTGTGACCCCTCCAGACCCTATACCCTCTCTCTATGTGACCCCTCCAGACCCTATACCCCTCTCTGTCTCTGTGACCCCTCCAGACCCTATACCCTCTCTCTCTGTGTCCCCTCCAGACCCTATACCCCTCTCTGTCTCCGTGTCCCCTCCAGACCCTATACCCCTCTCTGTCTCAGTGACCCCTCCAGCCCCTATACCCCTCTCTGTCTCTGTGACCCCTCCAGACCCTATACCCCTCTCTGTCTCTGTGACCCCTCCAGACCCTACACCCTCTCTGTCTATGTGACCCCTCCAGACCCTATATCCCTCTGTGTCCCCTCCAGACCCTACACCCCTCTCTGTCTCTGTAACCCCTCCAGACCCTACACCCCTCTCTCTCTCTGTGACCCCTCCAGACCCTATACCCCTCCAGACCCTATACCCCTCTCTGTCCCCTCCAGACCCTATACCCCTCTGTCTCTGTGTCCCCTCCAGCCCCTATACCCCTCTCTGTCTCTGTGACCCCTCCAGACCCTACACCCCTCTCTCTCTGTGACCTCTCCAGACCCTATACCCCTCTCTGTCTCTGTGTCCCCTCCAGACCCTATACCCCTCTCTGTCTCTCTGTCCCCTCCAGACCCTTTCCCCCTCTCTGTCTCTGTAACCCCTCCAGACCCTATACCCCTCTCTGTCTCTGTGACCCCTCCAGACTCTATACCCCCCACATCTCTGTGAGCTCTCTCCGGTTCCCACACCCTTCCTTGTCTCTCTGACCCTCCATCTGGTCACTACATCCTTCTCAGTCGCTGTAACTTTCCCCACATCCCAGCGTGAAGGGAAGTCACTGTTCCTGACCCTGGTGGTGTGGAACTTCAGGCTTCTGTACCTCTGCCCGATGGGAGCTGTGAGAAGATGGCCTGGCCAGATTGTGGGGAACTTTGACGATAGACGTTGCCTTCTTGAGGCAGTGGCTCCTGTAGATATGACCGATGGTGAGGAGGGAGCCCGAGCTGAATCCACATCGTGGCCAGAACCCATCTGGACATTTTCTCCCATTGAGCAGAAGGTAAAAGGCTGACGGCGCAATCCCACCAGGCTCAGTGCATCTTCCATCCCACTGTTATCAGACTCTAGTGTGATAAGATAGACCGCCAACCTCACAATCTACCTCGTTGTGGTCCGCCCGTACTGCACTTTCTCTGCCATCTTTTATTGCTTTCCCTCGTGCGACCTCAGAACACTGAAGGACAGTTCCTACCTCCGGTTGTCAGACTCCTGAATGGCCCCCAAGTCCGATCAGACAGACTCTTTTCTTTTTAAATATTTTTATTAATTTTAAACAAGCATAAATGAAACATGAATACAGAGAGTTTGAGAGTACATAATTAATAGGTTAAAGTATAAATACAAATAGATGATAATCCATATATAATAACCTCCCAAACTCAGTGGTTACACAAAATGGAGTAAATAAGAACCGCCCCCCAAAAAAAGAGAAAAAAAAACTAACCAACATGGGCCATTACATTATGTCGAATATACACAGTAGCGTCAATAACTCCGCACCTCCATCCAAATAATTAAGGATAATAAAAGTAAGGTTTAGGAAAGTCAGTTTAGCTCATATGAAAATGTTAAATAAATGGTCTCCAAGTTTCTTCAAATTTAACTGAAGGGTCGAAGACAACACTTCTAATTTTTTCTAAACTCAAACAAGAAATAGTTTGAGAAAACCACTGAAATATAGTTGGAGGATAAATTTCTTTCCAGTTCAATAGGATAGATCTTCTAGCCATTAATGTAACAAATGCAATCATCCGCTGGGCTGAGGGGGATAAACAACTGTTATCCACCATTGGTGAACCGAAAATTGCAGTAACAGGATGCGGTTGCAATTTGATATTCAGAACTGTTGAAATAGTACCAAAAATACCTTTCCAATAATTTTGCAAGCAAGGGCAAGACCAAAACATGTGGGTGAATGAAGCGACTTCAGAATGGCATCTGTCACAGGTTGGATTAACATGAGAGTAAAATTGAGCAAGTTCATCCTTGGACGTGTGAGCCCTGTGGACAACCTTGAGTTGTATTAGGACATGTTTAGCACAAATAGAAGAAGAATTAACTAATTGTAAAATTTTCTCCCACTGCTCAGTGGGTATAAGACAATGAAGTTCTTTTTCCCATTCCTTCTTAATTTTTTCTGATACTTCTGGCTGTATTTTCATGATCATATTATAAATGATGTCTACTAAACCCTTCTGGCAAGGATTCAGAGCCAAAAAAATTTCCGTAATGTCCATTGGACATAATTTCAGAAAAGACTGTAACATATTATTCAAGAAATTTCTAACTTGCAAGTATCTAAAAAAATGAGTTTTAGGCAAATTATATTTATTAGATAGCTGTTCAAAGGACATAAAACTGTTATCTAAAAATAGATCACAAAAACATGTTGTACCTTTTGTTTTCCGTAATACAAAGGCGTGATCTATAAAAGAGGGCTGAAAAAAAAGATTAGATATAATAGGGCTTGATAAGATAAATTTATTCAAGCCAAAGAATTTACGAAATTGAAACCATATTCGTTATGTATGTTTAACTATAGGATTAGTTATTTGTTTATTCAATTTAGATAAAGCAAAAAGGAAGCGAAGATCTTAAAATAGAAAACAATGAAAAATCTTGTACAGATTTACATTCCAAATTTACCCATTGTGGGCAAGGTGCTATAATCGATTCTTGTGTCCAAAATATTAAATATCGAATATTAACTGCCCAATAGTAAAATCTCAGGTTTGTCAAAGCCAAAACCACCCTCCTTCTTAGGCTTCTGTAAATATGTTTTACTTAATCTAGGATTTTTATTCTGCCACACATATGAGGATATTTTGGAGTCAATAATATTGAAAAAAGATTTAGGAGTAAAAATTGGTAATGCTTGGAATAAATATAAATATTTGGGTAATACTATCATCTTAATAGCATTAATTTGACCAACGAGTGACAAAGATAATGGGGACCACCTGGTAACAAGTTGCTCGATTTGGTCAATTAAGGTAAAAAATTAACTTTAAATAAATCCTTATGTTTCTTGGTAATTTTAATACCCAAATAAGTAAAATGATCTGTGACAACTTTAAAATGTTTATAAATTGGAACTTGCATATTTAATGGAAATAATTCATTCTTATTAAAATTCAGTTTGTAACCAGAAAAGCTACTAAACTGAGCAAGCAAGGATGAAATAGCAGGAATAGATCTGTCAGGATCAGATATGTATAGTAACAAATCATCAGCATATAATGATAGCTTATAAGTCCCTTCCCCATGAGTAATACCAAAAATATTAGGTGATTCATGAATGGCAATGGCTGAAGGTCCCAGGACAATGTCAAATAATAGAGGACTTAAAGGACAGCCTTGCCTCGTATCACAGGATAACTGAAAAAAAGGAGATCTCTGATTATTCGTAAGAACCGAAGCCAAAGGTTTATAATATATTAATTTAATCCATGATATACATTTCAAACTAAAATTAAAATTCTGCAATGTATTAAATAAATATAGCCATTCAACACTTTTTCAGCATCTAAGGAAATAACACATTCGGTATTTTAGATGAAGGAGTATAAATTATATTAATTAATTTTCTGATGTTAAAAGATGAATAACGGTTTTTAATAAATCCAGTCTGGTCTTCAGAAATAATCTGAGGTAATATATTTTCTAATCTAGTGGCCAAAATTTTGGTAAAAGTCTTAGAATCCATATTCAGCAAGGATATAGGTTGATAGGATGCACATTCAGTGGTGTCTTTATCTTAAGAATTAGAGAAATGGAGGCATCATAAAAAGATTGTGGTAATTTACCTACAGTTAACGCATCTTTAAAAATTTTATAAAGCCAAGGAGAGAGTATAGAAGAAAAGGATTTTAAAAATTCTGCAGTATATCATGGTGCATTGTTGTACTGAAATGATTTCTGAGCACTGTGCATTAGTATACAAGACGCTAATAAACCAGTTTAGGAAGTTATGGGTTGAGGGAGGAGAGCTAACTCTTTGCTTCCCCCCAATGGTCTCTCTCTCTCCCCCCCATGGCAGGGCTACACCCAGGACACCAACTCGTTCTTCCTGTGCCGGAGGTTACGGTCGCTGGGGGTGAAGGTGGAACGAGTGTCGGTGGTGCCAGATGAGGTGGAGTCCATTGCTGGCGAGGTGTCTGCCTTCTCTGGTCGCTTCTGCTACGTGCTGACCTCAGGCGGCATCGGGCCCACCCACGACGACGTCACCTTCGAGGGGGTGGCCCGAGCCTTCGGCGAGACCACCTACCCCCACCCGGAGCTGGTGGCCCTGGTGAGGCGGCTGTCCGGTGAGGTTGAGGAGGGGGGCTCCGAGACGGAGAGCGGGCCCCGGACGAAGCTCGCCCTCGTCCCCCGCTCCTCCCGGCTGCACTACGGCGTGGACTGCTTGACAGGAGCCCCGCTCCGCTATCCGCTGGTCAGCGTGCGGAACGTCTACCTCTTCCCCGGCGTGCCCGAGCTGCTGGAGCGGGCAATGGGGGGCCTGGAGGGCCTGTTCCGGAACCACGGGCTGCGGTACGCCACCCGGGAGCTCTTTGTGGATGCCGAGGAGACCCGCATCGCTCCTGTGCTGCAGGAGGCCCACCGGCGATTCGGCCGCCGGGTCGGGCTGGGCTCCTACCCCGCCTGGGGCAGCAACTTCTACCGGGTGAAGGTGACCCTGGACTCGGACCGCGAGGAGCCGCTGGAGGAGGCACATCGCTTCCTGGCTGGGAACTTGCCCCCTGGTTCCATCGTCCCCCTGGAGAAGGACCCCGTGGCTGTGTCGGCTCACAACGTCTATCAGCTGGCCCAGTCAGGTACCTATCCCACTGCAGGTGGGACAACACCCTATCACCCACGGGGAGAATTCACTTCCACTCCCCCTTTGCGGGAGGGTGAGGGGTAAAATCCAGAGGGATTTGGGGAACGTCGGGCTGTGGAATAAAATGTGAATGGTGTAACAGGGCTCGGTTGTCGAAGGCCGTAGCACAGGTCTGCTGGGGTTGGGTGTTTGCTGGCCTGCTCTCAGGCTCTGTTCAGTCCATTTGGTATCTTTTCTCCTTGGGGTGTATTTGAAATAGACTCTCTAGACTTTTAGCTAACTTTCTCAGGGATTTATTTCGAAATGTTAGCTTTTGGTCTCATTTATATAAAATAGATTCTGTAGATGGTTTCAAGCAACACACACAAAATGCTGGTGGAACACAGCAGGCCAGGCAGCATCTGTAAGGAGAAGTACAGTCGACGTTTCAGGCCGAGACCCTTCGTCAGGACTAACTGAAAGGAAAGATAGTAAGAGATTTGGAAGTGTGTGGGGGAGGGGGAAATGTGAAATGATAGAAGACCGGATGGGGTGGGGTGAAGCTGAGAGCTGGAAAGGTGATTGGCGAAAGTGATACAGAGCTGGAGAAGGGAAAGGATCATGGGACGGGAGGCCTAGGGAGAAAGAAAGGGGGAGGGGAAGGGGGAGCACCAGAGGGAGATGGAGAGCAGGCAAAGGAGTGATTGTGAGAAGGATAGAGAGAGAAAAACAAGAGAGGGAAAAAAGGGGAAAATAAATAAATGAACAAACAAACAAATGAATAAATAAGGGATGGGGTAAGAAGAAGAGAAGGGGCATTAACGGAAGTTGGAGAAATCAATGTTCGTGCCATCAGGTTGGAGGCTACCCAGCCGGTATATAAGGTGTTGTTTCTCCAACCTGAGTGTGGCTTCATCTTGACAGTAGAGGAGGCCATGGATAGACACATCAGAATGGGAATGGGACGTGGAACTAAAATGTGTGGCCACTGGGAGATCCTGCTTTCTCTGGTGGACCGAGCGTAGGTGTTCCACGAAACAGTCTCCCAGTCTGCGTCGGGTCTCACCAATATATAAAAGGCCACACCGGGAGCACTGGACGCAGTATACCACACCAGCCGACTCACAGGTGAAGTGTCGCCTCACCTGGAAGGACTGTCTGGGGCCCTGAACGGTGGTGAGCGAGGAAGTGTAAAGGCAGGTGTAGCACTTGTTCCGTTTACAAGGATAAGTGCCAGGAGGGAGATCGGTAGGAAGGGATGGGGGGGACGAGTGGACGAGGGAGTCGCATAGATCCCTGCGAAAAGCAGAAAGAGGGGCGGAGGGAAAAATGTGCATGGTGGTGGGATCCTGTTGGAGGTGGCTTGTAGATGGTTTGATATTTTTCTCCAAAGTTGTACTTAAAATAAGACTTATGTAGAATGCTTGGGATTTTTTTTATTATCTATAAGTAAAATAGTCTCTGCAGATCATTTGCTATGTTGAAATAGTCTCTGTATGCTGCTTTGCTGCTTCTCATAGAGGCTTTATTTAAAATAGACTGCTGCTGTTGATTTCAATGGCGACATCTAAACTAGACTGCAGAGCACTCAGTATATTTCTCATACTTGAAATATACCCTGGAGATTGGTTGGAACGTTTCTTAATGCGTTTATCTGAAACAGACTCTGTGAATTTGTTGGAGTGTTGCTTATTGCTTTTATTTGAATTAGACTCTGTAGACCAGCGTTTTCTGCAGAAGATCTGTTTCAAGTAAGCTGGAGATTTTTCTTGTAGGGCTGCATGGAAAGCAGATTCTGTGGACTGCTGGCTGATCCTCTCAGAGGCTTTGTTTACTGTGTACTCTACTCGTTAAGGTTTGTAGGGGTGGCCTTCATTGAGTTAGAGAGCAGCTCAATGAAGCCCAGGTCAGACCACACTTGGACTACAGAGTTCAGCTCTGGTCACCTCATGATAGGAAGTCTGTGGAAGCTTCAGAGAGTGTGCAGAGGAGATTTACCAGGATGCTGCCTGGATTAGAGAGGGTGCAGAGGAGATTTACCAGGATGCTGTCTGGATTAGAGAGGGTGCAGAGGAGATTTACCAGGATGCTGCCTGGATTAGAGAGGGTGCAGAGGAGATTTACCAGGATGCTGCCTGGATTAGAGAGGGTGCAGAGGAGATTTACCAGGATGCTGCCTGGATTAGAGAGGGTGCAGAGGAGATTTACCAGGATGCTGCCTGGATTGGAGAGGGTGCAGAGGAGATTTACCAGGATGCTGCCTGGATTAGAGAGGGTGCAGAGGAGATTTACCAGGATGCTGCCTGGATTAGAGAGGGTGCAGAGGAGATTTACCAGGATGCTGCCTGGATTAGAGAGGGTGCAGAGGAGATTTACCAGGATGCTGCCTGTATTGGAGAGGGTGCAGAGGAGATTTACCAGGATGCTGCCTGGATTAGAGAGGGTGCAGAGGAGATTTACCAGGATGCTGCCTGGATTAGAGAGGGTGCAGAGGAGATTTACCAGGATGCTGCCTGGATTAGAGAGGGTGCAGAGGAGATTTACCAGGATGCTGCCTGTATTGGAGAGGGTGCAGAGGAGATTTACCAGGATGCTGCCTGGATTAGAGAGGGTGCAGAGGAGATTTACCAGGATGCTGCCTGGATTAGAGAGGGTGCAGAGGAGATTTACCAGGATGCTGCCTGGATTAGAGAGGGTGCAGAGGAGATTTACCAGGATGCTGCCTGGATTGGAGAGGGTGCAGAGGAGATTTACCAGGATGCTGTCTGGATTAGAGAGGGTGCAGAGGAGATTTACCAGGATGCTGCCTGGATTAGAGAGGGTGCAGAGGAGATTTACCAGGATGCTGCCTGGATTAGAGAGGGTGCAGAGGAGATTTACCAGGATGCTGCCTGTATTGGAGAGGGTGCAGAGGAGATTTACCAGGATGCTGCCTGGATTAGAGAGGGTGCAGAGGAGATTTACCAGGATGCTGCCTGGATTAGAGAGGGTGCAGAGGAGATTTACCAGGATGCTGCCTGGATTAGAGAGGGTGCAGAGGAGATTTACCAGGATGCTGCCTGTATTGGAGAGGGTGCAGAGGAGATTTACCAGGATGCTGCCTGGATTAGAGAGGGTGCAGAGGAGATTTACCAGGATGCTGCCTGGATTAGAGAGGGTGCAGAGGAGATTTACCAGGATGCTGCCTGGATTAGAGAGGGTGCAGAGGAGATTTACCAGGATGCTGCCTGGATTGGAGAGGGTAGAGAGGAGATTTACCAGGATGCTGCCTGGATTAGAGAGGGTACAGAGGAGATTTACCAGGATGCTGTCTGGATTGGAGAGTGTGCAGAGGAGATTTACCAGGATGCTGCCTGGATTAGAGAGGGTGCAGAGGAGATTTAACAGGATGCTGCCTGGATTAGAGAGGGTGCAGAGGAGATTTACCAGGATGCAGCCTGGATTAGAGGGAATACCTTTTTTGAGGAAAAGTTGTCAAGCTCGGACTGTTTGGAGCAAAGGAGGACAATTTGATAGAGGTATGTAAGATAATGAGAGGTATAGATCGAATGGACAAGGGCCTCTTTCCCAGGTTGGAATTGTCTAATATGAGGGGGCATAAATTTGAAGTGATTGTGGAGGAAAGTATGGGGAGATATCAGAGGTAGGTTATTTAAGAAGAAAGTGGTGGGTGTGTGGAAGGTGCTACCGGGCTGATAAAAGGCAGATAGGTTACTGTACATTGGCACATGTCTGATAGAGGAAAAGGCCCGATTGATCTGAGAGTCGGTTGAAACGTCGTGGGTCAACCGGCTTGTTCTGTGCTGCTCTGTCTTCGAAGTAGATTGGGCAGACATTTCTCTGTTGTTGGTAAGAGTAGATTCTGTGGACTGGTTGCTATAATTGGAGGAATTGATCTCTTCACCTGGACGAGATGCGGAGGTTGGTGAGATTTCGGTGCTGGTTACATCAGTGAACGGACAGCCAACCAATCCTGTCCTTGTGTTTTCCTCAGAATCGCGGCTCGGACAGAAGGTGTCAGCGGCACTGAAGACACTGGAGGACGCCTTAGCCCAGTACAGTCTGTCCGAACTCTGTGTGGGATTTAATGGCGGAAAGGACTGCACAGTTCTGGTGCATCTGTTTCACGCAGCTGTCAGCAGGTGTGAGAAACACAGGGATGGTTCGGATTGCACTCAGAATGAAACCCCTCCACACCGACCCTTCACACACTCCCCCCACACAGTCCCATCACACACTCCCCCCACACCGACCCTTCACACACTCCCCCCACACCAACCCATCACACACTCCCCCCACACCGACCCTTCACACACTCCCCCCACACCGACTCTTCACACACTACCCCCACACCGACCCTTCACACACTCCCCCCACACCGACCCTTCACACACTCCCCCCACACCGACCCTTCACACACTCCCCCCACACCGACTCTTCACACACTACCCCCACACCGACCCATCACACACTCCCCCCACACAGTCCCTTCACACTCTCCCCCCACACTGACCCTTCACACTCTCCCCCCACACCAACCCATCACACACTCCCCCCACACAGACCTTCACACACTCCCCCATACCGACCCTTCACACACTCCCCCCACTCCGACCCTTCACAGACTCCCTCCACACCGACCCATCACACTCCCCCCACACCGACCCTTCACACACTCCCCCCACACTGAGCCTTCACACACTCCCCGCACACCGACCCTTCACACACTCCCCCCACACCGACCCTTCACACACTCCCCCCACACCGACCCATCACACACTCCCCCCACACCGACCCATCACACACTCCCCCCACACAGACCCATCAGACTCTCCCCCCACACCGACCCTTCACACTCTCCCCCCACACCGACCCTTCACATACTCCCTCCACACTGCCCCATCACACACTCCCCCCACACCGACCCATCA
Source organism: Hypanus sabinus (assembly GCF_030144855.1). Lineage (NCBI taxonomy): Eukaryota > Metazoa > Chordata > Chondrichthyes > Myliobatiformes > Dasyatidae > Hypanus > Hypanus sabinus. The sequence goes on from NC_082714.1 coordinate 83,917,285, forward strand.
CACACTCCCCCCACACCGACCCATCACGCACTCCCTGCACACCGACCCTTCACAGACTCCCTCCACACCGACCCATCACACTCCCCCCACACCGACCCTTCACACACTCCCCCCACACCGAGCCTTCACACACTCCCCCCACACCAACCCATCACACACTCCCCTCACACCGACCCTTCACACACTCCCCCCACACCGACCCATCACACACTCCCTCCACACCGTCCCTTCACACACTCCCCCCACACCGACCCTTCACACTCTACCCCCACACCGACCAATCACACACCCCCCACACCGACCCTTCACACACTCCCCCCACACCGACCCTTCACACACTCCCCCCACACCGACCCTTCACACACTCCCCCCACACCGTCCCTTCACATACTCGCTCCACACTGTCCCATCATACAGTCCCCCCACACCGACCCTTCACACACTCCCTCCACACCGACCCATCACACTCCCCCCACACCGACCCTTCACACACTCCCCCCACACCGAGCCTTCGCACTCTACCCCCACACCAACCCTTCACACTCTCCCCCCACACCGACCCATCACACACTCCCCCCACACCGACCCTTCACACACTCCCCCCACACCGACCCATCACACACTCCCCCCACACCGACCCATCACGCACTCCCTGCACACCGACCCTTCACAGACTCCCTCCACACCGACCCATCAGACTCTCCCCCCACACCGACCCTTCACACACTCCCCCCACACCGACCCTTCACACTCTACCCCCACACCGACTCATCACACACTCCCCCCACACCGACCAATCACACACCCCCCACACTGACCAATCACACACTCCCTCCACACCGACCAATCACACACCCCCCACACCGACCCATCACACACTCCCCCCACACCGACCCATCACACACTCCCCCCACACCGACCCTTCACTCACTCCCCCCACACCGACCCTTCACACTCTACCCCCACACCGAACCATCACACACTCCCCCCACAACGACCCTTCACACTCTACCCCCACACCGACCCTTCACACACTCCCCCCACACCGAACCATTACACACTCCCTCCACACCGACCCTTCACACACTCCCTCCACACCGACCCATCACACACTCCCCACACACCGACCCTTCACACACTCCCTCCTCACAGACCTTTCACACACTCCCCCCACACCGACCCTTCACACACTCCCTCCACACCGACCCTTCACACTCTCCCCCCACACCAACCCTTCACACACTCCCTCCACACCGACCCTTCACACACTGTCCCTACACCGACCCATCACACACTCCCCCACACCGACCCTTCACACACTCCCCCCACACCGACCCTTCACACACTCCCCCCACACCGACCCTTCACACACTCCCCCATACCGACCCTTCACACACTCCCCACACACCGACCCTTCACACACTCCCCACACACCGACCCTTCACACACTCCCCCATACCGACCCTTCACACACTCCCCACACACCGACCCTTCACACACTCCCCACACACCGACCCTTCACACACTCCCCCATACCGACCCTTCACACACTCCCCCCACACCGACCCTTCACACACTCCCCTCACACCGACCCTTCACACACTCCCTCCACACCGACCCTTCACACACTCCCCCCACACCAACCCATCACACACTCCCCCCACACCGACCCTTCACAGACTCCCCCCACACCGACCCATCACACACTCCCATTCACCGACCCTTCACACACTCCCCCCACACCAACCCTTCATACACTCCCCCACACTGACCCATCCCACACTCCCTCCACACCGACCCATCACACACTCCCCCCACACCGACCCATCACACACTCCCCCCACACCGACCCTTCACACACTTCCCCCACACCGACCCTTCACACACTCCCCCACACCGATCCTTCACACACTCCCTCCACACCGACCCTTCACACACTCCCCCCACACACCGACCCTTCACACACTCCCCCCACACACCGACCCTTCACACACTCCCCCCACACCGACCGTTTACACACTCCCCCCACACCGACCCTTCACACTCTCCCCCCACACTGACCCTTCACACACTCCCCCCACACCGACCCTTCACACACTCCCAACACACCGACCCTTCACACACTCCCCCCACACCGACACATCACACACTCCCCCCACACCGTCCCTTCACACACTCCCCCCACACCGACCCTTCACACACTCCCTCCTCTCAGACCCTTCACACACTCCCTCCACACCGACCCTTCACACACTCCCCCCACACCGACCGTTTACACACTCCCCCCACACCGACCCTTCACACTCTCCCCCCACACCGACCCTTCACACACTTCCCCCACACCGACCCTTCACACACTCCCCCCACACCGACCCTTCACACACTCCCCCCACACCAACCCTTCACACACTCCCCCCACACCGACCCATCACACACTTGCTCCACACCGACCCATCACACACTCCCGCCACACCGACCCATCACACACTCCCCACACACCGAACCTTCACACACTCCCCCCACACCGACCCTTCACACACTCCCCCCACACCGACCCTTCACACACTCCCCCCACACCGACCCATCACACAGTCCCCCCACACCGACCCTTCACACACTCCCCCCACACCGACCCTTCACACACTCCCCCCACACCGACCCTTCACACTCTACCCCTACACCGACCAATCTCACACTCCCCCCACACCGACACTTCACACACTTGCTCCACACCGACCCATCACACACTCCCCCCACACCGACCCTTCACACACTCCCCCCACACCGATCCTTCACACACTCCCTCCATACCGACTCTTCACACACTCCCTCCACACCGACCCTTAACACAATCCCCCCACACCGACCCATCACACAGTCCCCCCACACCGACCCTTCACACTCTCCCCCCACACCGACCCTTCACACTCTCCCCCCACACCGACCCTTCACACACTCCCCCCACACCGACCCTTCACACACTCCCCCCACACTGTCCCATCACACACTAGCTCCACACCAACCCATCACACCCTCCCCCCACACCGACCCTTCACACACTCCCCCCACACCGACTCATCACACTCTCCCCCCACACCGACCCTTCACACTCTCCCCCCACACCGAACCATCACACTCTCCCCCCACACCGACCCTTCACACTCTATCCCCACACCGACCAATCACACACTCCCCCCACACCGACCCTTTACACACTCCCCCTACACCGACCCATCACACACTCCCCCTACACCGACCCTTCACACACTGCCCCTACACCGACCCATCACACACTCCCCCACACCGACCCTTCACAGACTCCCTCCTCACAGACCCTTCACACACTCCCTCCACACCGACCCTTCACACACTCCCTCCACACCGACCTATCACACACTCCCTCCACACCGACCCTTCACACACTCCCCCACACTGTCCCATCACACACTCCCCCCACACTGTCCCATCACACACTCCCCATCACCGACCCTTCACACACTCCCCCCACACCGATGCTTCACACACTTGCTCCACACCGACCCTTCACACACTCCCTCCTCACAGACCCTTCACACACTCCCTCCACTCTGTCCCATCACACACTCCCCCCACACCGACCCATCACACACTCCCTCCACACCGACCCATCACACACTCTCCCCACACCGACCCTTCACACTCTCCCCCCACACCAACCCATCACACCCTCCCCCCACACCGACCCTTCACACTCTCCCCCCACACCGACCCTTCACACACTCCCCCCACACCGAACCATCACACATTCCCCCCACAACGACCCTTCACACACTCCCCCCACACCGACCCTTCACACACTCCCTCCACACCGACCCTTTCACACACTCCCTCCACACCGACCCATCACACACTCCCTCCACACCGACCACACACTCCCCCCACACCGACCCATCACACACTCCCCACACACCGACCCTTCACACACTCCCCCCACACCAACCCATCACACACTCCCCCCACACCGACCCATCACACACTCCCCCTACACCGACCCATCACACACTCCCTCCACACCGACCCTTCACACACTCCCCCCACACCGACCCTTCACACACTCCCCCTACACCGACCCATCACACACTCCCTCCACACCGACCCTTCACACACTCCCCACAAACCGACCCTTCACACACTCCCCCCACACCGACCCATCACACACTCCCCCCACACCGACCCATCACACACTCCCCCCACACCGACCCATCACACACTCCCCCCACACCGACCCATCACACACTCCCTCCACACCGACCCTTCACACACTCCCCACAAACCGACCCATCACACACTCCCCACACACCGACCCTTCACACACTCCCCCCACACCGACCCTTCACAGACTCCCCCCACACCAACCCTTCACACACTCCCCCCACACCGACCCATCACACTCTCCCCCCACACCGACCCATCAGACTCTCCCCCCACACCGACCAATCACACTCTCCCCCCACACCGACCCATCAGACTCTCCCCCCACACCGACCCTTCACACACTCCCCCCACACCGACCCTTCACACTCTACCCCCACACCGACCAATCACACACCCCCTACACCGACCCATCTCACACACCCCCCACACCGACCCATCACACACTCCCCCCACACCGACCCATCACACACTCCCCCCACACCGACCCTTCACACTCTCCCCCGACACCAACCCATCACACACTCCCCCCACACCGACCCTTCACACTCTCCCCCCACACCGACTCATCACACAGTCCCTCCACACCGACCCATCACACTCTCCCCCCACACCGACCCTTCACACTCTACCCCCACACCGACCCTTCACACACTCCCCCCACACCGAACCATCACACACTCCCCCCACACCGACCCTTCACACACTCCCTCCACACCGACTCTTCACACTCTACCCCTACACCGACCAATCTCACACTCCCCCCACACCGACACTTCACACACTTGCTCCACACCGACCCTTCACACACTCCCCCCACACCGACCATTCACACACTCCCCCCACACCGACCCTTCACACACTCGCTCCACACCGACCCTTCACACTCTACCCCTACACCGACCAATCTCACACTCCCCCCACACCGACCCTTCACACACTCCCCCCACACCGACCCATCACACACTCCCCACACACCGACCCTTCACACACTCCCCCCACACCAACCCATCACACACTCCCCCCACACCGACCCATCACACACTCCCCCTACACCGACCCATCACACACTCCCTCCACACCGACCCTTCACACACTCCCCCCCACACCGACCCTTCACACACTCCCCCTACACCGACCCATCACACACTCCCTCCACACCGACCCTTCACACACTCCCCACAAACCGACCCTTCACACACTCCCCCCACACCGACCCATCACACACTCCCCCCAGACCGACCATCACACACTCCCCCCACACCGACCCATCACACACTCCCCCTACACCGACCCATCACACACTCCCTCCACACCGACCCTTCACACACTCCCCACAAACCGACCCTTCACACACTCCCCCACACCGACCCATCACACACTCCCCCCACACCGACCCATCACACACTCCCCCCACACCGACCCATCACACACTCCCCCTACACCGACCCATCACACACTCCCTCCACACCGACCCTTCACACACTCCCCACAAACCGACCCTTCACACACTCCCCCCACACCAACCCTTCACACACTCCCCCCACACCGACCCATCACACACTCCCCACACACCGACCCTTCACACACTCCCCCCACACCAACGCTTCACACACTCCCTCCACACCGACCCATCACACACTCCCCACACACCGACCCTTCACACACTCCCCCCACACCGACCCTTCACAGACTCCCCCCACACCAACCCTTCACACACTCCCCCCACACCGACCCATCACACTCTCCCCCCACACCGACCCATCAGACTCTCCCCCCATACCGACCCTTCACACACTCCCCCCACACCGACCCTTCACACTCTACCCCCACACCGACCAATCACACTCTCCCCCCACACCGGCCATCAGACTCTCCCCCCACACCGACCCTTCACACACTCCCCCCACACCGACCCTTCACACTCTACCCCCACACCGACCAATAACACACCCCCTACACCGACCATCTCACACACCCCCACACCGACCCATCACACACTCCCCCCACACCGACCCATCACACACTCCCCCCACACCGACCCTTCACACTCTCCCCCGACACCAACCCATCACACACTCCCCCCACACCGACCCTTCACACTCTCCCCCCACACCGACTCATCACACAGTCCTCCACACCGACCCATCACACTCTCCCCCCACACCGACCCTTCACACTCTACCCCCCACACCGACCCTTCACACACTCCCCCCACACCGAACCATCACACACTCCCCCCACACCGACCCTTCACACACTCCCTCCACACCGACCTTCACACTCTACCCCTACACCGACCAATCTCACACTCCCCCCACACCGACACTTCACACACTTGCTCCACACCGACCCTTCACACACTCCCCCCACACCGACCCTTCACACACTCCCCCCACACCGACCCTTCACACACTCCCCCCACACCGACCCTTCACACACTCGCTCCACACCGACCCTTCACACTCTACCCCTACACCGACCAATCTCACACTCCCCCACACCGACACTTCACACACTTGCTCCACACCGACCCTTCACACACTCCCTCCACACCGACCCTTCACACAATCCCCCCACACCGACCCATCACACACTCCCCCCACACCGACCCATCACACACTCCCCCCACACCGACCCATCACACACTCCCCCTACACCGACCCATCACACACTCCCTCCACACCGACCCTTCACACACTCTCCCCACAAACCGACCCTTCACACACTCCCCCCACACCAACCCTCACACACTCCCCCCACACCAACCCTTCACACACTCCCCCCACACCGACCCATCACACACTCCCCACACACCGACCCTTCACACACTCCCCCACACCAACCCTTCACACACTCCCCCCACACCGACCCATCACACACTCCCTCCACACCGACCCATCACACACTCCCCACACACCGACCCTTCACACACTCCCCCACACCGACCCTTCACAGACTCCCCCCACACCAACCCTTCACACACTCCCCCCACACCGACCCATCACTCTCTCCCCCCACACCGACCCATCAGACTCTCCCCCCATACCGACCCTTCACACACTCCCCCCACACCGACCCTTCACACTCTACCCCCACACCGACCAATCACACTCTCCCCCCACACCGACCCATCAGACTCTCCCCCCACACCGACCCTTCACACACTCCCCCCACACCGACCCTTCACACTCTACCCCACACCGACCAATCACACACCCCCTACACCGACCCATCTCACACACCCCCACACCGACCCATCACACACTCCCCCCACACCGACCCATCACACACTCCCCCCACACCGACCCTTCACACTCTCCCCCGACACCAACCCATCACACACTCCCCCCACACCGACCCTTCACACTCTCCCCCCACACCGACTCATCACACAGTCCCTCCACACCGACCCATCACACTCTCCCCCCACACCGACCCTTCACACTCTACCCCCACACCGACCCTTCACACACTCCCCCCACACCGAACCATCACACACTCCCCCCACACGACCCTTCACACACTCCCTCCACACCGACCCTTCACACTCTACCCCTACACCGACCAATCTCACACTCCCCCCCCACACCGACACCACACACTTGCTCCACACCGACCCTTCACACACTCCCCCCACACCGACCCTTCACACACTCCCCCCACACCGACCCATCACACACTCCCCCCACACCGACCCTTCACACACTCGCTCCACACCGACCCTTCACACTCTACCCCTACACCGACCAATCTCACACTCCCCCACACCGACACTTCACACACTTGCTCCACACCGACCCTTCACACACTCCCTCCACACCGACCCTTCACACAATCCCCCCACACCGACCCTTCACACTCTCCCCCCACACCGATCCTTCACACACTTGCTCCACACCGTCCCTTCACACTCTCCCCCCACACCGACCCTTCACACTCTCCCCCCCACACCGATCCTTCACACACTTGCTCCACACCGTCCCTTCACAGACTCCCCCCACACCGATCCTTCACACACTCCCTCCACACCGACCCTTCACACACTCCCCCCACACCGATCCTTCACACACTCCCTCCACACCGACCCTTCACACACTCCCCCCACACCGACCCTTCACACACTCCCTCCACACCGACCCATCACACTCTCCCCCCCACACCGACCCTTCACACTCTACCCCCACACCGACCAATCACACACTCCCCCTACACCGACCCATCACACACTGCCCTACACCGACCCATCACACACTCCCCCACACCGACCCTTCACAGACTCCCTCCTCACAGACCCTTCATACACTCCCTCCACACCGACCTATCACACACTCCCTCCACACCGACCCTTCACTCACTCCCCCCACACCGATCCTTCACACACTCCCCCCACACCGACCCTTCACACACTCCCTCCACACCGACCCATCACACACTCCCTCCACACCGACCCTTCACACACTCCCCCCACACCGACCCTTCACACACTCCCCACAAACCGACCCTTCACACACTCCCCCCACACCAACCCTTCACACACTCCCCCCACACCGACCCATCACAGACTCCCCCCACACCGACACTTCACACTCTCCCCCCACACCGACCCTTCCCACACTTGCTCCACACTGTCCCATCACACACTCCCCCACACCGTCCCTTCACACTCTCCCCCCACACCGACCCATCAGACTCTCCCCCCACACCGACCCTTCACAGCCTCCCTCCACACTGTCCATCACACACTCCCCCCACACCGACCCATCACACTCTCCCCCCACACCGACCCATCAGACTCTCCCCCCATACCGACCCTTCACACACTCCCCCCACACCGACCCTTCACACTCTACCCCCACACCGACCAATCACACTCTCCCCCCACACCGACCCATCAGACTCTCCCCCCACACCGACCCTTCACACACTCCCCCCATACCGACCCTTCACACTCTACCCCCACCCGACCAATCACACTCTCCCCCCACACCGACCCATCAGACTCTCCCCCCACACCGACCCTTCACACACTCCCCCCATACCGACCCTTCACACTCTACCCCTACACCGACCAATCACACACTCCCTCCTCTCAGACCCTTCACACACTCCCTCCACACCGACCCATCACACACTCCCCATCACCGACCCTTCATACACTCCCCCCACACAGACCCTTCACAGACTCCCTCCACACCGACCCTTCACACACTCCCCCCACACCGACCCTTCACTCACTCCCCCCGCACCGACCCTTCACACAATCCCCCCACACCGACCCTTCACAGACTCCCCCCACACAGACCCTTCACACACTCCCTCCACACCGACCCATCACACACTCCCCCCACACCGACCCTTCACACTCTCCCCCCCACACCAACCCATCACACTCTCCACACCAACCCATCACACTCTCCCCCCACACCGACCCTTCACACTCTACCCCCACACCGACCCTTCACACACTCCCCCCACACCGAACCATCACACACTCCCCCCACACCGACCCTTCACACACTCCCTCCACACCGACCCTTCACACTCTACCCCTACACCGACCAATCTCACACTCCCCCCACACCGACACTTCACACACTTGCTCCACACCGACCCTTCACACACTCCCCCCACACCGACCCTTCACACACTCCCCCCACACCGACCCTTCACACACTCGCTCCACACCGACCCTTCACACTCTACCCCTACACCGACCAATCTCACACTCCCCCCACACCGACACTTCACACACTTGCTCCACACCGACCCTTCACACACTCCCTCCACACCGACCTTCACACAATCCCCCCACACCGACCCTTCACACTCTCCCCCCACACCGATCCTTCACACACTTGCTCCACACCGTCCCTTCACACTCTCCCCCCACACCGACCCTTCACACTCTCCCCCCACACCGACCCATCACACACTCCCCCCACACCGACCCTTCACACTCTCCCCCCACACGATCCTTCACACACTTGCTCCACACCGTCCCTTCACAGACTCCCCCCACACCGATCCTTCACACACTCCCTCCACACCGACCCTTCACACACTCCCCCCACACCGACCCTTCACACACTCCCTCCACACCGACCCATGACACTCTCCCCCCACACCGACCCTTCACACTCTACCCCCACACCGACCCAACACACACTCCCCACACACCGACCAATCACACACTCCCCCTACACCGACCCATCACACACTCCCCCACACCGACCCTTCACAGACTCCCTCCTCACAGACCCTTCACACACTCCCTCCACACCGACCTATCACACACTCCCCCCACACCGACCCATCACACACTCCCCCCACACCGACCCTTCACACACTCCCCCCACACCGACCTATCACACACTCCCCCCACACCGACCCTTCACACACTCCCCCCACACCGACCCATCACACACTCCCCCCACACCGACCCTTCACACACTCCCTCCACACTGACCCATCACACACTCCCCCCACACCGACCCTTCACACACTCCCCGCACACCGGACCCTTCACACACTCCCTCCACACCGACCTATCACACACTCCCCCCACACCGACCCATCACACACTCCCTCCACACCGACCCTTCACTCACTCCCCCCACACCGATCCTTCACACACTCCCCCCACACCGACCCTTCACACACTCCCTCCACACCGACCCATCACACACTCCCTCCACACCGACCCTTCACACACTCCCCCCACACCGACCCTTCACACACTCCCCACAAACCGACCCTTCACACACTCCCCCCACACCAACCCTTCACACACTCCCCCCACACCGACCCATCACACACTCCCCACACACCGACCCTTCACACACTCCCCCCACACCGACCCTTCACACACTCCCTCCACACCGACCCATCACACACTCCCCCCCACACAGACCCATCACACACTCCCCACACACCGACCCATCACACACTACCCCCACACCAACCCTTCACACACTCCCTCCACACCGACCCATCACACACTCCCCACACACCGACCCTTCACACACTCCCCCCACACCGACCCTTCACACTCTCCCCCCACACCGACCCTTCACACTCTCCCCCCACACCGACCCTTCACACACTCCCCCCACACCGACCCTTCACAGACTTGCTCCACACCGACCCTTCACACACTCCCCCCACACCGACCCATCACACACTCCCCCCACACCGACACTTCACACTCTCCCCCCACACCGACCCATCAGACTCTCCCTCCACACCGACCCTTCACAGACTCCCTCCACACTGTCCCATCACACACTCCCCCCACACCGACCCATCACACTCTCCCCCCCACACCGACCCTTCAGACTCTCCCCCCATACCGACCCTTCACACACTCCCCCCACACTGACCCTTCACACTCTACCCCCACACCGACCAATCACACTCTCCCCCCACACCGACCCATCAGACTCTCCCCCCATCACCGACCCTTCATACACTCCCCCACACCGACCCTTCACAGACTCCCTCCTCACAGACCCTTCACACACTCCCTCCACACCGACCTATCACACACTCCCCCCACACCGACCCTTCACACACTCCCCACAAACCGACCCTTCACACACTCCCCCCACACCAACCCTTCACACACTCCCCCCACACCGACCCTTCACACACTCCCCCCACACCAACCCTTCACACACTCCCCCATACCGACCCATCACACACTCCCCCCACACCGACCCTTCACACACTCCCCCCACACCGACCCTTCACACACTCCCTCCACACCGTCCCATCACACACTCCCTCCACACCGACCCTTCACACACTCCCTCCACACCGACCTATCACACACTCCCCCCACACCGACCCTTCACACACTCCCCACAAACCGACCCTTCACACACTCCCCCCACACCAACCCTTCACACACTCCCCCCACACCGACCCATCACACACTCCCCACACACCGACCCTTCACACACTCCCCCCACACCAACCCTTCACACACTCCCCCAGACCGACCCATCACACACTCCCCCCACACCGACCCTTCACACACTCCCCCATACCGACCCATCACACACTCCCTCCACACCGACCCATCACACACTCCCCACACACCGACCCTTCACACACTCCCTCCACACCGACCCTTCACACACTCGCTCCACACCGACCCTTCACACACTCCCCCTACACCGACCCATCACACACTCCCTCCACACCGACCCATCACACACTCCCCCCACACCGACCCTTCACACACTCCCCCCACACTGTCCCATCACACACTCCCTCCACACCGACCCTTCACTCACTCCCCCATACCGACCCAACACACACTCCCCCCACACCGACCCTTCACACACTCCCCCCACACCGACCCTTCACACACTCCCCCCACACCGACCCTTCACACACTCCCTCCTCACAGACCCTTCACACACTCCCTCCACACCGACCTATCACACACTCCCTCCACACCGACCCTTCACTCACTCCCCCCACACCGATCCTTCACACACTCCCCCCACACCGACCCTTCACACACTCCCCCCACACCGACCCATCACACACTCCCTCCACACCGACCCATCACACACTCCCCCTACACCGACCCATCACACACTCCCCATCACCGACCCTTCATACACTCCCCCATACCGACCCTTCACAGACTCCCTCCTCACAGACCCTTCACACACTCCCTCCACACCGACCTATCACACACTCCCCCCACACTGACCCTTCACTCACTCCCCCCACACCGATCCTTCACACACTCCCCCCACACCGATCCTTCACACACTCCCTCCACACCGACCCTTCACACACTCCCCCCACACCGACCCTTCACACACTCCCCACAAACCGACCCTTCACACACTCCCCCCACACCAACCCTTCACACACTCCCCCCACACCGACCCATCACACACTCCCCACACACCGACCCTTCACACACTCCCCCCACACCAACCCTTCACACACTCCCTCCACACCGACCCATCACACACTCCCCACACACCGACCCTTCACACACTACCCCCACACCAACCCTTCACACTCTCCCCCCACACCGACCCTTCACACACTACCCCCACACCAACCCTTCACACACTCCCTCCACACCGACCCATCACACACTCCCCACACACCGACCCTTCACACACTCCCCCCACACCGACCCTTCACACTCTCCCCCCACACCGACCCTTCACACTCTCCCCCCACACCGACCCTTCACACACTCCCCCCACACCGATCCTTCAGAGACTTGCTCCACACCGACCCATCACACACTCCCCCTACACCGACCCTTCACACACTGCCCCTACACCGACCCATCACACACTCCCCATCACCGACCCTTCATACACTCCCCCATACCGACCCTTCACAGACTCCCTCCTCACAGACCCTTCACACACTCCCTCCACACCGACCTATCACACACTCCCCCCATACCGACCCTTCACACTCTACCCCCACACCGACCAATCACACACCCCCCTACACCGACCCATCTCACACACCCCCCACACCGACCCATCACACACTCCCCCCACACCGACCCTTCACACACTCCCCCCACACCGACCCTTCACACTCTACCCCTACACCGACCAATCACACACTCCCTCCTCTCAGACCCTTCACACACTCCCTCCACACCGACCCATCACACACCCCCATCACCGACCCTTCATACACTCCCCCCACACAGACCCTTCACAGACTCCCTCCACACCGACCCTTCACACACTCCCCCCACACCGACCCTTCACTCACTCCCCCCGCACCGACCCTTCACACAATCCCCCCACACCGACCCTTCACAGACTCCCCCCACACAGACCCTTCACAGACTCCCTCCACACCGACCTATCACACACTCCCCCCACACCGACCCTTCACACTCTCCCCCCACACCAACCCATCACACTCTCCCCCCACACCGACCCTTCACACTCTACCCCCACACCGACCCTTCACACACTCCCTCCACACCGACCCTTCACACACTCCCCCCACACCGACCCTTCACACACTCCCTCCACACCGACCCTTCACACTCTACCCCTACACCGACCAATCTCACACTCCCCCCACACCGACACTTCACACACTTGCTCCACACCGACCCTTCACACACTCCCCCCACACCGACTCATCACACAGTCCCTCCACACCGACCCATCACACTCTCCCCCCACACCGACCCTTCACACTCTACCCCCACACCGACCCTTCACACACTCCCCCCACACCGAACCATCACATACTCCCCCCACACCGACCCTTCACACACTCCCTCCACACCGACCCTTCACACTCTACCCCTACACCGACCAATCTCACACTCCCCCCACACCGACACTTCACACACTTGCTCCACACCGACCCTTCACACACTCCCCCCACACCGACCCTTCACACACTCCCCCCACACCGACCCTTCACACACTCGCTCCACACCGACCCTTCACACTCTACCCCTACACCGACCAATCTCACACTCCCCCCACACCGACACTTCACACACATGCTCCACACCGACCCTTCACACACTCCCTCCACACCGACCTTCACACAATCCCCCCACACCGACCCTTCACACTCTCCCCCCACACCGATCCTTCACACACTTGCTCCACACCGTCCCTTCACACTCTCCCCCCACACCGACCCTTCACACTCTCCCCCCACACCGACCCATCACACACTCCCCCCACACCGACCCTTCACACTCTCCCCCCACACCGACCCATCACACACTCCCCCCACACCGACCCTTCACACACTCCCTCCACACCGTCCCTTCACACTCTCCCCCCACACCGACCCTTCACACTCTCCCCCCACACCGACCCTTCACACTCTCCCCCCACACCGATCCTTCACACACTCCCCCCACACCGACCCTTCACACACTCCCCACACACCGACCCTTCACACACTCCCCCCACACCAACCCTTCACACACTCCCCCAGACCGACCCATCACACACTCCCCCCACACCGACCCTTCACACACTCCCCCATACCGACCCATCACACACTCCCTCCACACCGACCCATCACACACTCCCCACACACCGACCCTTCACACACTCCCTCCACACCGACCCTTCACACACTCGCTCCACACCGACCCTTCACACACTCCCCCTACACCGACCCATC
Organism: Hypanus sabinus; assembly: GCF_030144855.1. Taxonomy (NCBI): domain Eukaryota; kingdom Metazoa; phylum Chordata; class Chondrichthyes; order Myliobatiformes; family Dasyatidae; genus Hypanus; species Hypanus sabinus. The sequence goes on from NC_082714.1 coordinate 83,932,645, forward strand.
ACACACTCCCTCCACACCGACCCATCACACACTCCCCCCACACCGACCCTTCACACACTCCCCCCACACTGTCCCATCACACACTCCCTCCACACCGACCCTTCACTCACTCCCCCATACCGACCCAACACACACTCCCCCCACACCGACCCTTCACACACTCCCCCCACACCGACCCTTCACACACTCCCCCCACACCGACCCTTCACACACTCCCTCCTCACAGACCCTTCACACACTCCCTCCACACCGACCTATCACACACTCCCTCCACACCGACCCTTCACTCACTCCCCCCACACCGATCCTTCACACACTCCCCCCACACCGACCCTTCACACACTCCCCCCACACCGACCCATCACACACTCCCTCCACACCGACCCATCACACACTCCCCCTACACCGACCCATCACACACTCCCCATCACCGACCCTTCATACACTCCCCCATACCGACCCTTCACAGACTCCCTCCTCACAGACCCTTCACACACTCCCTCCACACCGACCTATCACACACTCCCCCCACACTGACCCTTCACTCACTCCCCCCACACCGATCCTTCACACACTCCCCCCACACCGATCCTTCACACACTCCCTCCACACCGACCCTTCACACACTCCCCCCACACCGACCCTTCACACACTCCCCACAAACCGACCCTTCACACACTCCCCCCACACCTACCCTTCACACACTCCCCCCACACCGACCCATCACACACTCCCCACACACCGACCCTTCACACACTCCCCCCACACCAACCCTTCACACACTCCCTCCACACCGACCCATCACACACTCCCCACACACCGACCCTTCACACACTACCCCCACACCAACCCTTCACACTCTCCCCCCACACCGACCCTTCACACACTACCCCCACACCAACCCTTCACACACTCCCTCCACACCGACCCATCACACACTCCCCACACACCGACCCTTCACACACTCCCCCCACACCGACCCTTCACACTCTCCCCCCACACCGACCCTTCACACTCTCCCCCCACACCGACCCTTCACACACTCCCCCCACACCGATCCTTCACAGACTTGCTCCACACCGACCCATCACACACTCCCCCTACACCGACCCTTCACACACTGCCCCTACACCGACCCATCACACACTCCCCATCACCGACCCTTCATACACTCCCCCATACCGACCCTTCACAGACTCCCTCCTCACAGACCCTTCACACACTCCCTCCACACCAACCTATCACACACTCCCCCCACACTGACCCTTCACTCACTCCCCCCACACCGATCCTTCACACACTCCCCCCACACCGACCCATCACACACTCCCCCCATACCGACCCTTCACACTCTACCCCCACACCGACCAATCACACACCCCCTACACCGACCCATCTCACACACCCCCCACACCGACCCATCACACACTCCCCCCACACCGACCCTTCACACACTCCCCCCACACCGACCCTTCACACTCTACCCCTACACCGACCAATCACACACTCCCTCCTCTCAGACCCTTCACACACTCCCTCCACACCGACCCATCACACACTCCCCATCACCGACCCTTCATACACTCCCCCCACACAGACCCTTCACAGACTCCCTCCACACCGACCCTTCACACACTCCCCCCACACCGACCCTTCACTCACTCCCCCCGCACCGACCCTTCACACAATCCCCCCACACCGACCCTTCACAGACTCCCCCCACACAGACCCTTCACAGACTCCCTCCACACCGACCTATCACACACTCCCCCCACACCGACCCTTCACACTCTCCCCCCACACCAACCCATCACACTCTCCCCCCACACCGACCCTTCACACTCTACCCCCACACCGACCCTTCACACACTCCCCCCACACCGAACCATCACACACTCCCCCCACACCGACCCTTCACACACTCCCTCCACACCGACCCTTCACACTCTACCCCTACACCGACCAATCTCACACTCCCCCCACACCGACACTTCACACACTTGCTCCACACCGACCCTTCACACACTCCCCCCACACCGACCCTTCACACACTCCCCCCACACCGACCCTTCACACACTCGCTCCACACCGACCCTTCACACTCTACCCCTACACCGACCAATCTCACGCTCCCCCCACACCGACACTTCACACACTTGCTCCACACCGACCCTTCACACACTCCCTCCACACCGACCTTCACACAATCCCCCCACACCGACCCTTCACACTCTCCCCCCACACCGATCCTTCACACACTTGCTCCACACCGTCCCTTCACACTCTCCCCCCACACCGACCCTTCACACTCTCCCCCCACACCGACCCATCACACACTCCCCCCACACCGACCCTTCACACTCTCCCCCCACACCGATCCTTCACACACTTGCTCCACACCGTCCCTTCACAGACTCCCCCCACACCGATCCTTCACACACTCCCTCCACACCGATCCTTCACACACTCCCCCCACACCGACCCTTCACACACTCCCTCCACACCGACCCATCACACTCTCCCCCCACACCGACCCTTCACACTCTACCCCCACACCGACCAATCACACACTCCCCCTACACCGACCCATCACACACTCCCCCACACCGACCCTTCACAGACTCCCTCCTCACAGACCCTTCACACTCTCCCTCCACACCGACCTATCACACACTCCCCCCACACCGACCCATCACACACTCCCCCCACACCGACCCTTCACACACTCCCCCCACACCGACCTATCACACACTCCCCCCACACCGACCCATCACACACTCCCCCCACACCGACCCTTCACACACTCCCTCCACACTGACCCATCACACACTCCCCCCACACCGACCCTTCACACACTCCCCGCACACCGACCCTTCACACACTCCCTCCACACCGACCCATCACACACTCCCCACACACCGACCCTTCACACACTACCCCCACACCAACCCTTCACACTCTCCCCCCACACCGACCCATCACACACTCCCCACACACCGACCCTTCACACACTCCCCCCACACCGACCCTTCACACACTCCCCCAGACCGACCCATCACACACTCCCCCCACACCGACCCTTCACACACTCCCCCATACCGACCCATCACACACTCCCTCCACACCGACCCATCACACACTCCCCACACACCGACCCTTCACACACTACCCCCACACCAACCCTTCACACTCTCCCCCCACACCGACCCTTCACACACTACCCCCACACCAACCCTTCACACACTCCCTCCACACCGACCCTTCACACACTCCCCCTACACCGACCCATCACACACTCCCTCCACACCGACCCATCACACACTCCCCCCACACCGACCCTTCACACACTCCCCCCACACTGTCCCATCACACACTCCCTCCACACCGACCCTTCACTCACTCCCCCATACCGACCCAACACACACTCCCCCCACACCGACCCTTCACACACTCCCCCCACACCGACCCTTCACACACTCCCCCCACACCGACCCTTCACACACTCCCTCCTCACAGACCCTTCACACACTCCCTCCACACCGACCTATCACACACTCCCTCCACACCGACCCTTCACTCACTCCCCCCACACCGATCCTTCACACACTCTCCCCACACCGACCCTTCACACACTCCCCCCACACCGACCCATCACACACTCCCTCCACACCGACCCATCACACACTCCCCCTACACCGACCCATCACACACTCCCCATCACCGACCCTTCATACACTCCCCCATACCGACCCTTCACAGACTCCCTCCTCACAGACCCTTCACACACTCCCTCCACACCGACCTATCACACACTCCCCCCACACTGACCCTTCACTCACTCCCCCCACACCGATCCTTCACACACTCCCCCCACACCGATCCTTCACACACTCCCTCCACACCGACCCTTCACACACTCCCCCCACACCGACCCTTCACACACTCCCCACAAACCGACCCTTCACACACTCCCCCCACACCAACCCTTCACACACTCCCCCCACACCGACCCATCACACACTCCCCACACACCGACCCTTCACACACTCCCCCCACACCAACCCTTCACACACTCCCTCCACACCGACCCATCACACACTCCCCACACACCGACCCTTCACACACTACCCCCACACCAACCCTTCACACTCTCCCCCCACACCGACCCTTCACACACTACCCCCACACCAACCCTTCACACACTCCCTCCACACCGACCCATCACACACTCCCCACACACCGACCCTTCACACACTCCCCCCACACCGACCCTTCACACTCTCCCCCCACACCGACCCTTCACACTCTCCCCCCACACCGACCCTTCACACACTCCCCCCACACCGACCCTTCACAGACTTGCTCCACACCGACCCATCACACACTCCCCATCACCGACCCTTCATACACCCCCATACCGACCCTTCACACACTCCCCCACACCGACCCTTCACAGACTCCCTCCTCACAGACCCTTCACACACTCCCTCCACACCGACCTATCACACACTCCCCCCACACTGACCCTTCACTCACTCCCCCCACACCGATCCTTCACACACTACCCCCACACCAACCCTTCACACACTCCCTCCACACCGACCCATCACACACTCCCCACACACCGACCCTTCACACACTCCCCCCACACCGACCCTTCACACTCTCCCCCCACACCGACCCTTCACACTCTCCCCCCACACCGACCCTTCACACACTCCCGCCACACCGATCCTTCACAGACTTGCTCCACACCGACCCATCACACACTCCCCATCACCGACCCTTCATACACTCCCCCATACCGACCCTTCACAGACTCCCTCCTCACAGACCCTTCACACACTCCCTCCACACCGACCTATCACACACTCCCCCCACACTGACCCTTCACTCACTCCCCCCACACCGATCCTTCACACACTCCCCCCACACCGATCCTTCACACACTCCCTCCACACCGACCCTTCACACACTCCCCCCACACCGACCCTTCACACACTCCCCACAAACCGACCCTTCACACACTCCCCCCACACCAACCCTTCACACACTCCCCCCACACCGACCCATCACACACTCCCCACACACCGACCCTTCACACACTCCCCCCACACCGACCCTTCACACACTCCCTCCACACCGACCCATCACACACTCCCCACACACCGACCCTTCACACACTACCCCCACACCAACCCTTCACACACTCCCTCCACACCGACCCATCACACACTCCCCACACACCGACCCTTCACACACTCCCCCCACACCGACCCTTCACACTCTCCCCCCACACCGACCCTTCACACTCTCCCCCCACACCGACCCTTCACACACTCCCCCCACACCGACCCTTCACAGACTTGCTCCACACCGACCCTTCACACACTCCCCCCACACCGACCCATCACACACTCCCCCCACACCGACACTTCACACTCTCCCCCCACACCAACCCTTCCCACACTTGCTCCACACTGTCCCATCACACACTCCCCCCACACCGTCCCTTCACACTCTCCCCCCACACCGACCCATCAGACTCTCCCCCCACACCGACCCTTCACAAACTCCCTCCACACTGTCCCATCACACACTCCCCCCACACCGACCCATCACACTCTCCCCCCACACCGACCCTTCAGACTCTCCCCCCATACCGACCCTTCACACACTCCCCCCACACCGACCCTTCACACTCTACCCCCACACCGACCAATCACACTCTCCCCCCACACCGACCCATCAGACTCTCCCCCCACACCGACCAATCACACTCTCCCCCCACACCGACCCATCACACTCTCCCCCCACACCGACCCTTCACACTCTACCCCTACACCGACCAATCACACACTCCCCACACACCGTCCCTTCACACACTCCCCCCACACCGACCCTTCACACACTCCCTCCACACCGATCCTTCACACACTCCCTCCACACCGACCCTTCACACACTCCCTCCACACCGACCCTTCACACACTCCCTCCACACCGACCCTTCACACACTCCCCACACACCGTCCCTTCACACACTCCCCCCACACCGACCCTTCACACACTCCCTCCACACCGACCCTTCACACACTCCCTCCACACCGACCCTTCACACACTCCCCCCACACCGTCCCTTCACACACTCCCCCCACACCGACCCTTCACACACTCCCTCCACACCGACCCTTCACACACTCCCCCCACACTGTACCTTCACACACTCCCCCCACACCGACCCTTCACACACTCCCTCCACACCGACCCATCACACTCTCCCCCCACACCGACCCTTCACACTCTACCCCCACACCGACCAATCACACACTCCCCCTACACCGACCCATCACACACTCCCCCACACCGACCCTTCACAGACTCCCTCCTCACAGACCCTTCACACACTCCCTCCACACCGACCTATCACACACTCCCCCCACACCGACCCATCACACACTCCCCCCACACCGACCCTTCACACACTCCCCCCACACCGACCTATCACACACTCCCCCCACACCGACCCATCACACACTCCCCCCACACCGACCCTTCACACACTCCCTCCACACTGACCCATCACACACTCCCCCCACACCGACCCTTCACACACTCCCCGCACACCGACCCTTCACACACTCCCTCCACACCGACCCATCACACACTCCCCACACACCGACCCTTCACACACTACCCCCACACCAACCCTTCACACTCTCCCCCCACACCGACCCATCACACACTCCCCACACACCGACCCTTCACACACTCCCCCCACACCGACCCTTCACACACTCCCCCAGACCGACCCATCACACACTCCCCCCACACCGACCCTTCACACACTCCCCCATACCGACCCATCACACACTCCCTCCACACCGACCCATCACACACTCCCCACACACCGACCCTTCACACACTACCCCCACACCAACCCTTCACACTCTCCCCCCACACCGACCCTTCACACACTACCCCCACACCAACCCTTCACACACTCCCTCCACACCGACCCTTCACACACTCCCCCTACACCGACCCATCAGACACTCCCTCCACACCGACCCATCACACACTCCCCCCACACCGACCCTTCACACACTCCCCCCACACTGTCCCATCACACACTCCCTCCACACCGACCCTTCACTCACTCCCCCATACCGACCCAACACACACTCCCCCCACACCGACCCTTCACACACTCCCCCCACACCGACCCTTCACACACTCCCCCCACACCGACCCTTCACACACTCCCTCCTCACAGACCCTTCACACACTCCCTCCACACCGACCTATCACACACTCCCTCCACACCGACCCTTCACTCACTCCCCCCACACCGATCCTTCACACACTCCCCCCACACCGACCCTTCACACACTCCCCCCACACCGACCCATCACACACTCCCTCCACACCGACCCATCACACACTCCCCCTACACCGACCCATCACACACTCCCCATCACCGACCCTTCATACACTCCCCCATACCGACCCTTCACAGACTCCCTCCTCACAGACCCTTCACACACTCCCTCCACACCGACCTATCACACACTCCCCCCACACTGACCCTTCACTCACTCCCCCCACACCGATCCTTCACACACTCCCCCCACACCGATCCTTCACACACTCCCTCCACACCGACCCTTCACACACTCCCCCCACACCGACCCTTCACACACTCCCCACAAACCGACCCTTCACACACTCCCCCCACACCAACCCTTCACACACTCCCCCCACACCGACCCATCACACACTCCCCACACACCGACCCTTCACACACTCCCCCCACACCGACCCTTCACACACTCCCTCCACACCGACCCTTCACACACTCCCCCCACACCGTCCCTTCACACACTCCCCCCACACCAACCCTTCACACTCTCCCCCCACACCGACCCTTCACACACTACCCCCACACCAACCCTTCACACACTCCCTCCACACCGACCCATCACACACTCCCCACACACCGACCCTTCACACACTCCCCCCACACCGACCCTTCACACTCTCCCCCCACACCGACCCTTCACACTCTCCCCCCACACCGACCCTTCACACACTCCCCCCACACCGACCCTTCACAGACTTGCTCCACACCGACCCATCACACACTCCCCATCACCGACCCTTCATACACCCCCATACCGACCCTTCACACACTCCCCCACACCGACCCTTCACAGACTCCCTCCTCACAGACCCTTCACACACTCCCTCCACACCGACCTATCACACACTCCCACCACACTGACCCTTCACTCACTCCCCCCACACCGATCCTTCACACACTACCCCCACACCAACCCTTCACACACTCCCTCCACACCGACCCATCACACACTCCCCACACACCGACCCTTCACACACTCCCCCCACACCGACCCTTCACACTCTCCCCCCCACACCGACCCTTCACACTCTCCCCCCACACCGACCCTTCACACACTCCCGCCACACCGATCCTTCACAGACTTGCTCCACACCGACCCATCACACACTCCCCATCACCGACCCTTCATACACTCCCCCATACCGACCCTTCACAGACTCCCTCCTCACAGACCCTTCACACACTCCCTCCACACCGACCTATCACACACTCCCCCCACACTGACCCTTCACTCACTCCCCCCACACCGATCCTTCACACACTCCCCCCACACCGATCCTTCACACACTCCCTCCACACCGACCCTTCACACACTCCCCCCACACCGACCCTTCACACACTCCCCACAAACCGACCCTTCACACACTCCCCCCACACCAACCCTTCACACACTCCCCCCACACCGACCCATCACACACTCCCCACACACCGACCCTTCACACACTCCCCCCACACCGACCCTTCACACACTCCCTCCACACCGACCCATCACACACTCCCCACACACCGACCCTTCACACACTACCCCCACACCAACCCTTCACACACTCCCTCCACACCGACCCATCACACACTCCCCACACACCGACCCTTCACACACTCCCCCCACACCGACCCTTCACACTCTCCCCCCACACCGACCCTTCACACTCTCCCCCCACACCGACCCTTCACACACTCCCCCCACACCGACCCTTCACAGACTTGCTCCACACCGACCCTTCACACACTCCCCCCACACCGACCCATCACACACTCCCCCCACACCGACACTTCACACTCTCCCCCCACACCAACCCTTCCCACACTTGCTCCACACTGTCCCATCACACACTCCCCCCACACCGTCCCTTCACACTCTCCCCCCACACCGACCCATCAGACTCTCCCCCCACACCGACCCTTCACAAACTCCCTCCACACTGTCCCATCACACACTCCCCCCACACCGACCCATCACACTCTCCCCCCACACCGACCCTTCAGACTCTCCCCCCATACCGACCCTTCACACACTCCCCCCACACCGACCCTTCACACTCTACCCCCACACCGACCAATCACACTCTCCCCCCACACCGACCCATCAGACTCTCCCCCCACACCGACCAATCACACTCTCCCCCCACACCGACCCATCACACTCTCCCCCCACACCGACCCTTCACACTCTACCCCTACACCGACCAATCACACACTCCCCACACACCGTCCCTTCACACACTCCCCCCACACCGACCCTTCACACACTCCCTCCACACCGATCCTTCACACACTCCCTCCACACCGACCCTTCACACACTCCCTCCACACCGACCCTTCACACACTCCCTCCACACCGACCCTTCACACACTCCCCACACACCGTCCCTTCACACACTCCCCCCACACCGACCCTTCACACACTCCCTCCACACCGACCCTTCACACACTCCCTCCACACCGACCCTTCACACACTCCCCCCACACCGTCCCTTCACACACTCCCCCCACACCGACCCTTCACACACTCCCTCCACACCGACCCTTCACACACTCCCCCCACACTGTACCTTCACACACTCCCTCCACACCGACCCTTCACACACTCCCTCCACACTGACCCTTCACACACTCCCCCCACTCCGTCCCTTCACACACTCCCCCCACACCGATCCTTCACACACTCCCCCCACACCGACCCTTCACACTCTCCCCCCACACCGACCCTTCACACACTCCCCCCACACCGACCCTTCACACACTCCCCCCACACCGACCCTTCACACACTCCCTCCACACCGACCCTTCACACACTCCCCCCACACCGACCCTTCACACACTCCCTCCACACCGACCCTTCACACACTCCCCCCACACCGACCCTTCACACACTCCCTCCACACCGACCCTTCACACACTCCCCCCACTCCGTCCCTTCACACACTCCCCCCACACCGATCCTTCACACACTCCCCACACACCGACCCTTCACACACTCCCCACACACCGACCCTTCACACACTCCCTCCACACCGACCCTTCACACACTCCCTCCACACCGACCCTTCACACACTCCCCCCACACCGTCCATTCACACTCTCCCCCCACACCGACCCATCTGACTCTCCCCCCACACCGACCCTTCACAGACTCCCTCCACACTGTCCCATCACACACTCCCCCCACACCGACCCTTCACACACTCCCCCCACACCGACCCTTCACACTCTACCCCTACACCGACCAATCACACACTCCCCACACACCGTCCCTTCACACACTCCCTCCACACCGACCCTTCACACTCTCCCCCCACACCGTCCCTTCACACACTCCCCCCACACCGACCCTTCACACACTCCCTCCACACCGACCCTTCACACACTCCCTCCACACCGACCCTTCACACACTCCCCCCACACCGTCCCTTCACAAACTCCCCCCACACCGACCCTTCACACACTCCCTCCACACCGACCCTTCACACACTCCCTCCACACCGACCCTTCACACACTCCCCCCACACCGTCCCTTCACACACTCCCCCCACACCGACCCTTCACACACTCCCTCCACACCGACCCATCACACACTCCCCACACACCGACCCTTCACACACTACCCCCACACCGACCCTTCACACTCTCCCCCCACACCGACCCTTCACACACTACCCCCACACCAACCCTTCACACACTCCCTCCACACCGACCCATCACACACTCCCCACACACCGACCCTTCACACACTCCCCATCACCGACCCATCACACACTCCCCCCCACACCGACCCATCACACACTCCCCACACACCGACCCATCACACACTCCCCACACACCGACCCTTCACACACTACCCCCACACCGACCCTTCACACTCTCCCCCCACACCGACCCTTCACACTCTCCCCCCACACCGACCCTTCACACTCTCCCCCCACACCGACCCTTCACACACTCCCCCCACACCGACCCTTCACAGACTTGCTCCACACCACCCATCACACACTCCCCATCACCGACCCTTCATACACCCCCATACCGACCCTTCACACACTCCCCCCACACCGACCCATCACACACTCCCCATCACCGACCCTTCATACACTCCCCCACACCGACCCTTCACAGACTCCCTCCTCACAGACCCTTCACACACTCCCTCCACACCGACCTATCACACACTCCCCCCACACTGACCCTTCACTCACTCCCCCACACCGATCCTTCACACACTCCCCCCACACCGATCCTTCACACACTCCCCCCACACCGACCCTTCACACACTCCCCACAAACCGACCCTTCACACACTCCCCCCACACCAACCCTTCACACACTCCCCCCACACCGACCCATCACACACTCCCCACACACCGACCCTTCACACACTCCCCCCACACCGACCCTTCACACACTCCCTCCACACCGACCCATCACACACTCCCCACACACCGACCCTTCACACACTACCCCCACACCAACCCTTCACACACTCCCTCCACACCGACCCATCACACACTCCCCACACACCGACCCTTCACACACTCCCCCCACACCGACCCTTCACACTCTCCCCCCACACCGACCCTTCACACACTCCCCCCACACCGACCCTTCACAGACTTGCTCCACACCGACCCTTCACACACTCCCCCCACACCGACCCATCACACACTCCCCCCACACCGACACTTCACACTCTCCCCCCACACCGACCCTTCCCACACTTGCTCCACACTGTCCCATCACACACTCCCCCCACACCGACCCATCACACTCTCCCCCCACACCGACCCTTCAGACTCTCCCCCCATACCGACCCTTCACACACTCCCCCCACACCGACCCTTCACACTCTACCCCCACACCGACCAATCACACTCTCCCCCCACACCGACCCATCAGTCTCTCCCCCCACACCGACCCTTCACACACTCCCCCCACACCGACCAATCACACTCTCCCCCCACACCGACCCATCAGACTCTCCCCCCCACACCGACCCTTCACACTCTACACCCACACCGACCAATCACACACCCCCTACACCGACCCATCTCACACACCCCCCACACCGACCCATCACACACTCCCCCCACACCGACCCTTCACACACTCCCCCCACACCGACCCTTCACACACTCCCCCCACACCGACCCTTCACACTCTACCCCTACACCGACCAATCACACACTCCCCACACACCGTCCCTTCACACACTCC
>NC_082714.1:83945472-84050472 GCF_030144855.1 Hypanus sabinus
AGTGGGACAGTGGGATTAGATTGGGAACTGATAGAGGGCTGTGGGAGAGAGGTACAGTGGGGTTAGTTTGGGGACTGATACAGGACTGTGGGGAGAGAGGGACAGTGGATAAGTTTGGGGAATGATACAGGGCTGTGGGGTCAGAGGGACAGTGGATTAGTGTAGGGACTGATACAGGACTGTGGGGAGAGAGTGGGACAGTGGGATTAGTTTGGGGACTGATTCAGGACTGTGGGAGAGAGGCGCAGTGGGATTACTTGGGGGACTGATAGAGGGCTGTGGGAAGAGAGTGTGACAGTGGGATTAGTTTGGGGACTGATACAGGACTGGGGAGAGAAGGGGACAGTGGGATTAGTGTGGGGACTGATACAGGACTGTGGGGTCAGAGGGACAGTGGAATTAGTGTGGGGAGTGATACAGGACTGTGGGGAGAGAGGGGGACAGTGGGATTAGTATGGTGACTGATACAGGACTGTGGGGTCAGAGGGACAGTGGGATTAGTGTGGGGAGTGATACAGGACTGTGGGGAGAGAGGGGGACAGTGGGATTAGTTTGGGGACTGATACAGGGCTGTGGGGAGAGAGAGACAGTGGGTTTAATGTGGGGACTGATACAGGACTGTGGGAGAGAGGGACAGTGGGATTAGTGTGGGGACAGACAGGACTGTGTGGAGAGAGTGGGACAGTGGGATTAGATTGGGAACTGATAGAGGGCTGTGGGAGAGAGGTACAGTGGGTTTAGTGTGGGGACTGATACAGGACTGTGGGAGAGAGGGACAGTGGGATTAGTATGGGGACTGATACAGGACTGTGGGGAGAGAGGGACAGTGGGATTAGTGTGGGGACAGACTGGACTGTGTGGAGAGAGTGGGACAGTGGTACTAGTGTGGGGACTGAAAGGACTGTGTGGGGAGAGAGGGACAGTGGGATAAGTTTGGGGACTGATACAGGGCTGTGGGGAGAGAGGGACAGTGGATAAGTTTGGGGACTGATACAGGGCTGTGGGGTCAGAGGGACAGTGGGATTAGTGTAGGGACTGATACAGGACTGTGGGGAGAGAGTGTGACAGTGGGATTAGTTTGGGGACTGATACAGGACTGGGGAGAGAAGGGGACAGTGGGATTAGTGTGGGGACTGATACAGGACTGTGGGGTCAGAGGGACAGTGGAATTAGTGTGGGGAGTGATACAGGACTGTGGGGAGAGAGGGGGACAGTGGGATTAGTTTGTTGACTGATACAGGACTGTGGGGTCAGAGGGACAGTGGGATTAGTGTGGGGAGTGATACAGGACTGTGGGGAGAGAGGGGGACAGTGGGATTAGTTTGGGGACTGATACAGGGCTGTGGGGAGAGAGAGACAGTGGGTTTAATGTGGGGACTGATACAGGACTGTGGGAGAGAGGGACAGTGGGATTAGTGTGGGGACAGACAGGACTGTGTGGAGAGAGTGGGACAGTGGGATTAGATTGGGAACTGATAGAGGGCTGTGGAGAGAGGTACAGTGGGTTTAGTGTGGGGACTGATACAGGACTGTGGGAGAGAGGGACAGTGGGATTAGTTTGGGGACTGATACAGGACTGTGGGGAGAGAGGGACAGTGGGATTAGTGTGGGGACAGACTGGACTGTGTGGAGAGAGTGGGACAGTGGTACTAGTGTGGGGACTGAAAGGACTGTGTGGAGAGAGAGGGACAGTGGATTAGTTTGGTGACAGATACAGGGCTGTGGGGAGAGAGGGACAGTGGGTTTAGTGTGGGGACTGATACAGTACTGTGGGTGAGAGGGACAGTGGGAATAGATTGCGGACTGATACAGGACTGTGGGAGAGAGTGGGACAGTGGGATTAGTTTGGGGACTGATAGTGGGCTGTGGTGAGAGAGGGACAGTGGGTTTAGTGTGGGGACTGATAGAGGGCTGTGTGGAGAGAGGGACAGTGGGATTAGTTTGGGGACTGATGCACGACTGTGGGGAGAGAGGGACAGTGGGATTAGTTTGGGGACTGATACAGGACTGTGGGGAGAGAGGGACAGTGGGATTAGTTTGGGGACTGATACAGGACTGTGGGGAGAGAGGGACAGTGGGATTAGTTTGGGGACTGATACAGGTCTCTGGGGAGAGAGTGGGACAGTGGGATTATGGGGACTGATACAGGACTGTGGAAGAGAGGGACAGTGGGATTAGTGTGGGGACTGATACAGGACTGTGTGGAGAGAGTGGGACAGTGGGATTAGTGTGGGGACTGACAGGACAGTGTGCAGAGAGAGGGACAGTGGAATTAGTTTGGTGACTGATACAGGGCTGTGGGGAGAGAGGGACAGTGGGTTTAATGTGGGGACTGATACAGGACTGTGGGAGAGATGGACAGTGGGATTAGATTGGGAACTGATAGAGGGCTGTGGGAGAGAGGTACAGTGGGTTCAGTGTGGGGACTGATACAGGACGGTGGGAGAGAGTGGGACAGTGGGATTAGTTTGGGGACTGATTAGGACTGTATGGAGAGAGTGGGACAGTGGGATTTGTTTGGGGACTGATACAGGACTGTGGGAAGTGAGTGGGACAGTGGGATTAGTTTGGGGACTGATACAGGACTGTGGGGAGAGAGGGGCAGTGGGATTAGTTTGGGGACTGATAGAGGGCTGTGGGGAGAGAGTGGGACAGTGGGATTAGTTTGGGGACTGATACAGGACTGTGTGGAGAGAGAGGGACAGTGGGATTAGTGTGGGGACTGAAAGGACTGTGTGGGGAGAGAGGGACAGTGGGATAAGTTTGGGGACTGATACAGGGCTGTGGGGTCAGAGGGACAGTGGGATTAGTGTAGGGACTGATACAGGACTGTGGGGAGAGAGTGGGACAGTGGGATTAGTTTGGGGACTGATACAGGACTGTGGGGAGAGAGGCGCAGTGGGATTACTTTGGGGACTGATAGAAGGCTGTTGGAAGAGAGTGTGACAGTGGGATTAGTTTGGGGACTGATACAGGACTGGGGAGAGAAGGGGACAGTGGGATTAGTGTGGGGACTGATACAGGACTGTGGGGTCAGAGGGACAGTGGAATTAGTGTGGGGAGTGATACAGGACTGTGGGGAGAGAGGGAGACAGTGGGATTAGTTTGGTGACTGATACAGGACTGTGGGGTCAGAGGGACAGTGGGATTAGTGTGGGGAGTGATACAGGACTGTGGGGAGAGAGGGGCAGTGGGATTAGTTTGGGGACTGATAGAGGGCTGTGGGGAGAGAGTGGGACAGTGGGATTAGTTTGGGGACTGATACAGGACTGTGGGGAGAGTAGGGGACAGTGGGATTAGTGTGGGGACTGATACAGGACTGTGGAGTCAGAGGGACAGTGGGATTAGTGTGGGGAATGATACAGGACTGTGGGGAGAGAGTGGGACAGTGGGATTAGTGTGGGGAATGATACGGGACTGTGTGGAGAGAGTGGGACAGTGGGATTAGTTTGGGGAATGATACAGGACTGTGGGGTTAGAGGGACAGTGGGATAAGTTTGGGGTCTGATACAGGGCTGTGGGATCAGAGGGACAGTGGGATTAGTGTAGGGACTGATACAGGACTGTGGGGAGAGAGTGGGACAGTGGGATTAGTTTGGGGACTGATACAGGGCTGTGGGATCAGAGGGACAGTGGGATTAGTGTAGGGACTGATACAGGACTGTGGGGAGAGAGTGGGACAGTGGGATTAGTTTGGGGACTGATACAGGACTGTGGGGAGAGAGGGGCAGTGGGATTACTTTGGGGACTGATACGGCTGTGGGAAGAGAGTGTGACAGTGGGATTAGTTTGGGGACTGATACAGGACTGTGTGGAGAGAAGGGGACAGTGGGATTAGTGTGGGGACTGATACAGGACTGTGGGGTCAGAGGGACAGTGGGATTAGTGTGGGGAGTGATACAGGACTGTGGGGAGAGAGGGGGACAGTGGGATTAGTTTGGTGACTGATACAGGGCTGTGGGGAGAGAGAGACAGTGGGTTTAATGTGGGGACTGATACAGGACTGTGGGAGAGAGGGACAGTGGGATTAGTGTGGGGACAGACAGGACTGTGTGGAGAGAGTGGGACAGTGGGATTAGATTGGGAACTGATAGAGGGCTGTGGGAGAGAGGTACAGTGGGGTTAGTTTGGGGACTGATACAGGACTGTGGGGAGAGAGGGACAGTGGGATAAGTTTGGGGAATGATACAGGGCTGTGGGGTCAGAGGGACAGTGGGATTAGTGTAGGGACTGATACAGGACTGTGGGGAGAGAGTGGGACAGTGGGATTAGTTTGGGGACTGATTCAGGACTGTGGGGAGAGAGGCGCAGTGGGATTACTTGGGGGACTGATAGAGGGCTGTGGGAAGAGAGTGTGACAGTGGGATTAGTTTGGGGACTGATACAGGACTGGGGAGAGAAGGGGACAGTGGGATTAGTGTGGGGACTGATACAGGACTGTGGGGTCAGAGGGACAGTGGAATTAGTGTGGGGAGTGATACAGGACTGTGGGGAGAGAGGGGGACAGTGGGATTAGTATGGTGACTGATACAGGACTGAGGGGTCAGAGGGACAGTGGGATTAGTGTGGGGAGTGATACAGGACTGTGGGGAGAGAGGGGGACAGTGGGATTAGTTTGGGGACTGATACAGGGCTGTGGGGAGAGAGAGACAGTGGGTTTAATGTGGGGACTGATACAGGACTGTGGGAGAGAGGGACAGTGGGATTAGTGTGGGGACAGACAGGACTGTGTGGAGAGAGTGGGACAGTGGGATTAGATTGGGAACTGATAGAGGGCTGTGGGAGAGAGGTACAGTGGGTTTAGTGTGGGGACTGATACAGGACTGTGGAGAGAGGGACAGTGGGATTAGTATGGGGACTGATACAGGACTGTGGGGAGAGAGGGACAGTGGGATTAGTGTGGGGACAGACTGGACTGTGTGGAGAGAGTGGGACAGTGGTACTAGTGTGGGGACTGAAAGGACTGTGTGGGGAGAGAGGGACAGTGGGATAAGTTTGGGGACTGATACAGGGCTGTGGGGTCAGAGGGACAGTGGGATTAGTGTAGGGACTGATACAGGACTGTGGGGAGAGAGTGTGACAGTGGGATTAGTTTGGGGACTGATACAGGACTGGGGAGAGAAGGGGACAGTGGGATTAGTGTGGGGACTGATACAGGACTGTGGGGTCAGAGGGACAGTGGAATTAGTGTGGGGAGTGATACAGGACTGTGGGGAGAGAGGGGGACAGTGGGATTAGTTTGTTGACTGATACAGGACTGTGGGGTCAGAGGGACAGTGGGATTAGTGTGGGGAGTGATACAGGACTGTGGGGAGAGAGGGGGACAGTGGGATTAGTTTGGGGACTGATACAGGGCTGTGGGGAGAGAGAGACAGTGGGTTTAATGTGGGGACTGATACAGGACTGTGGGAGAGAGGGACAGTGGGATTAGTGTGGGGACAGACAGGACTGTGTGGAGAGAGTGGGACAGTGGGATTAGATTGGGGACTGATACAGTGCTGTGAGGAGAGAGGGACAGTGGGTTAAATGTGGGGACTGATACAGGACTGTGGGAGAGAGGGACAGTGGGATTAGATTGGGAACTGATAGAGGGCTGTGGGAGAGAGGTACAGTGGGTTTAGTGTGGGGACTGATACAGGACTGTGGGAGAGAGGGACAGTGGGATTAGTTTGGGGACTGATACAGGACTGTGGGGAGAGAGGGACAGTGGGATTAGTGTGGGGACAGACTGGACTGTGTGGAGAGAGTGGGACAGTGGTACTAGTGTGGGGACTGAAAGGACTGTGTGGAGAGAGAGGGACAGTGGGATTAGTTTGGTGACAGATACAGGGCTGTGGGGAGAGAGGGACAGTGGGTTTAGTGTGGGGACTGATACAGTACTGTGGGTGAGAGGGACAGTGGGAATAGATTGCGGACTGATACAGGACTGTGGGAGAGAGTGGGACAGTGGGATTAGTTTGGGGACTGATAGTGGGCTGTGGTGAGAGAGGGACAGTGGGTTTAGTGTGGGGACTGATAGAGGGCTGTGTGGAGAGAGGGACAGTGGGATTAGTTTGGGGACTGATGCACGACTGTGGGGAGAGAGGGACAGTGGGATTAGTTTGGGGACTGATACAGGACTGTGGGGAGAGAGGGACAGTGGGATTAGTTTGGGGACTGATACAGGACTGTGGGGAGAGAGGGACAGTGGGATTAGTTTGGGGACTGATACAGGTCTCTGGGGAGAGAGTGGGACAGTGGGATTATGGGGACTGATACAGGACTGTGGAAGAGAGGGACAGTGGGATTAGTGTGGGGACTGATACAGGACTGTGTGGAGAGAGTGGGACAGTGGGATTAGTGTGGGGACTGACAGGACAGTGTGCAGAGAGAGGGACAGTGGAATTAGTTTGGTGACTGATACAGGGCTGTGGGGAGAGAGGGACAGTGGGTTTAATGTGGGGACTGATACAGGACTGTGGGAGAGATGGACAGTGGGATTAGATTGGGAACTGATAGAGGGCTGTGGGAGAGAGGTACAGTGGGTTCAGTGTGGGGACTGATACAGGACTGTGGGGAGAGAGGGACAGTGGTTTTAGTGTGGGGACTGATAGAGGGCTGTGTGGAGAGAGTGGGACAGTGGGATTAGTTTGGGGACTGATACAGGACTGTGTGGAGAGAGTGGGACAGTGGGATTAGTTTGGGGACTGATACAGGACTGTGTGGAGAGAGTGGGACAGTGGGATTTGTTTGGCGACTGATACAGGACTGTTGGGAGAGAGTGGGACAGTGGGATTAGTCTGGCGACTGATACAGGACTGTGGGGAGAGAAGGGGACAGTGGGATTAGTGTGGGGACTGATACAGGGCTGTGGTGAGAGAGTGGGACAGTGGGATTAGTCTGGCGACTGATAGAGGACTGTGGGGAGAGAAGGGGACAGTGGGATTAGTGTGGGGACGGATACAGGGCAGTGGGGAGAGAGGGACAGTTGGATTAGTTTGGTGACTGATACAGGGCTGTGGGGAGAGAGGGACAGTGGGATTAGTGTGGGGACTGATACAGGACTATGGGGAGAGAGGGACAGTGGGATTAGTTTGTGGACTGATACAGGACTGTGGGGAGAGAGGGACAGTGGGATAGGTTTGGGGACTGATACAGGACTGTGGGGAGAGAGAGGGACAGTGGGATTAGTTTGGGGACTGATACAGGACTGTGTGGAGAGAGTGGGACAGTGGGATTAGTTTGGTGACTGATACAGGGCTGTGGGGAGAGAGGGACAGTGGGTTTAATGAGGGGACTGATACAGGACTGTGGGAGAGATGGACAGTGGGATTAGATTGGGAACTGATAGAGGGCTGTGGGAGAGAGGTACAGTGGGTTCTGTGTGGGGACTGATACGGGACTGTGTGGAGAGAGTGGGACAGTGGGATTAGTTTGGGGACTGATACAGGACTGTGGGGAGAGAGGGGCAGTGGGATTACTTTGGGGACTGATAGAGGGCTGTGGGAAGAGAGTGTGACAGTGGGATTAGTTTGGGGACTGATACAGGACTGGGGAGAGAAGGGGACAGTGGGATTAGTGTGGGGACTGACACAGGACTGTGGGGTCAGAGGGACAGTGGGATTAGTGTGGGGAGTGATACAGGACTGTGGGGAGAGAGGGGGACAGTGGGATTAGTTTGGTGACTGATACAGGGTTGTGGGGAGAGAGAGACAGTGGGTTTAATGTGGGGACTGATACAGGACTGTGGGAGAGAGGGACAGTGGGATTAGTGTGGGGACAGACAGGACTGTGTGGAGAGAGTGGGACAGTGGGATTAGATTGGGAACTGATAGAGGGCTGTGGGAGAGAGGTACAGTGGGTTAAGTGTGGGGACTGATACAGGACTGTGGGAGAGAGGGACAGTGGGATTAGTTTGGGGACTGATACAGGACTGTGGGGAGAGAGGGACAGTGGGATTAGTGTGGGGACAGACTGGACTGTGTGGAGAGAGTGGGACAGTGGGATTAGTGTGGGGACTGACAGGACTGTGTGGAGAGAGAGGGACAGTGGGATTAGTTTGGTGACAGATAGAGAGCTGTGGGGAGAGAGGGACAGTGGGTTTCGTGTGGGGACTGATACAGTACTGTGGGAGAGAGGGACAGTGGGAATAGATTGGGGACTGATACAGGACTGTGGGAGAGAGTGGGACAGTGGGATTAGTTTGGGGACTGATGGAGGGCTGTGGGGAGAGAGGGACAGTGGGTTTAGTGTCGGGACTGATAGAGGGCTGTGTGGAGAGAGTGGGACAGTGGGATTAGTTTGGGGACTGATACAGGACTGTGTGGAGAGAGTGGGACAGTGGGATTAGTTTGGGGACTGATACAGGACTGTGTGGAGAGAGTGGGACAGTGGGATTTGTTTGGCGACTGATACAGGACTGTCGGGAGAGAGTGGGACAGTGGGATTAGTCTGGCGACTGATACAGGACTGTGGGGAGAGAAGGGGACAGTGGGATTAGTGTGGGGACTGATACAGGGCTGTGGGGTCAGACGGACAGTGTGATTAGTGTGGGGACTGATAGAGGGCTGTGGTGAGAGAGTGGGACAGTGGGATTAGTCTGGCCACTGATAGAGGACTGTGGGGAGAGAAGGGGACAGTGGGATTAGTGTGGGGACGGATACAGGGCAGTGGGGAGAGAGGGACAGTTGGATTAGTTTGGTGACTGATACAGGGCTGTGGGGAGAGAGGGACAGTGGGATTAGTGTGGGGACTGATACAGGACTATGGGGAGAGAGGGACAGTGGGATTAGTTTGTGGACTGATACAGGACTGTGGGGAGAGAGGGACAGTGGGATTAGTTTGGGGACTGATACAGGACTGTGGGGAGAGAGAGGGACAGTGGGATTAGTTTGGGGACTGATACAGGACTGTGGGAGAGAGTGGGACAGTGGGATTAGTTTGGGGACTGATGGAGGGCTGTGGGGAGAGAGGGACAGTGGGTTTAGTGTGGGGACTGATAGAGGGCTGTGTGGAGAGAGTGGGACAGTGGGATTAGTTTGGGGACTGATACAGGACTGTGTGGAGAGAGTGGGACAGTGGGATTAGTTTGGGGACTGATACAGGACTGTGTGGAGAGAGTGGGACAGTGGGATTTGTTTGGCGACTGATACAGGACTGTCGGGAGAGAGTGGGACAGTGGGATTAGTCTGGCGACTGATACAGGACTGTGGGGAGAGAAGGGGACAGTGGGATTAGTGTGGGGACTGATACAGGGCTGTGGTGAGAGAGTGGGACAGTGGGATTAGTCTGGCGACTGATAGAGGACTGTGGGGAGAGAAGGGGACAGTGGGATTAGTGTGGGGACGGATACAGGGCAGTGGGGAGAGAGGGACAGTTGGATTAGTTTGGTGACTGATACAGGGCTGTGGGGAGAGAGGGACAGTGGGATTAGTGTGGGGACTGATACAGGACTATGGGGAGAGAGGGACAGTGGGATTAGTTCGTGGACTGATACAGGACTGTGGGGAGAGAGGGACAGTGGGATTAGTTTGGGGACTGATACAGGACTGTGGGGAGAGAGAGGGACAGTGGGATTAGTTTGGGGACTGATACAGGACTGTGTGGAGAGAGTGGGACAGTGGGATTAGTTTGGTGACTGATACAGGGCTGTGGGGAGAGAGGGACAGTGGGTTTAATGAGGGGACTGATACAGGACTGTGGGAGAGATGGACAGTGGGATTAGATTGGGAACTGATAGAGGGCTGTGGGAGAGAGGTACAGTGGGTTCTGTGTGGGGACTGATACGGGACTGTGTGGAGAGAGTGGGACAGTGGGATTAGTTTGGGGACTGATACAGGACTGTGTGGAGAGAGTGGGACAGTGGGATTTGTTTGGCGACTGATACAGGACTGTCGGGAGAGAGTGGGACAGTGGGATTAGTCTGGCGACTGATACAGGACTGTGGGGAGAGAAGGGGACAGTGGGATTAGTGTGGGGACTGATACAGGGCTGTGGTGAGAGAGTGGGACAGTGGGATTAGTCTGGCGACTGATAGAGGACTGTGGGGAGAGAAGGGGACAGTGGGATTAGTGTGGGGACGGATACAGGGCAGTGGGGAGAGAGGGACAGTTGGATTAGTTTGGTGACTGATACAGGGCTGTGGGGAGAGAGGGACAGTGGGATTAGTGTGGGGACTGATACAGGACTATGGGGAGAGAGGGACAGTGGGATTAGTTTGTGGACTGATACAGGACTGTGGGGAGAGAGGGACAGTGGGATTAGTTTGGGGACTGATACAGGACTGTGGGGAGAGAGAGGGACAGTGGGATTAGTTTGGGGACTGATACAGGACTGTGTGGAGAGAGTGGGACAGTGGGATTAGTTTGGTGACTGATACAGGGCTGTGGGGAGAGAGGGACAGTGGGTTTAATGAGGGGACTGATACAGGACTGTGGGAGAGATGGACAGTGGGATTAGATTGGGAACTGATAGAGGGCTGTGGGAGAGAGGTACAGTGGGTTCTGTGTGGGGACTGATACGGGACTGTGTGGAGAGAGTGGGACAGTGGGATTAGTTTGGGGACTGATACAGGACTGTGGGGAGAGAGGGGCAGTGGGATTACTTTGGGGACTGATAGAGGGCTGTGGGAAGAGAGTGTGACAGTGGGATTAGTTTGGGGACTGATACAGGACTGGGGAGAGAAGGGGACAGTGGGATTAGTGTGGGGACTGACACAGGACTGTGGGGTCAGAGGGACAGTGGGATTAGTGTGGGGAGTGATACAGGACTGTGGGGAGAGAGGGGGACAGTGGGATTAGTTTGGTGACTGATACAGGGTTGTGGGGAGAGAGAGACAGTGGGTTTAATGTGGGGACTGATACAGGACTGTGGGAGAGAGGGACAGTGGGATTAGTGTGGGGACAGACAGGACTGTGTGGAGAGAGTGGGACAGTGGGATTAGATTGGGAACTGATAGAGGGCTGTGGGAGAGAGGTACAGTGGGTTAAGTGTGGGGACTGATACAGGACTGTGGGAGAGAGGGACAGTGGGATTAGTTTGGGGACTGATACAGGACTGTGGGGAGAGAGGGACAGTGGGATTAGTGTGGGGACAGACTGGACTGTGTGTAGAGAGTGGGACAGTGGGATTAGTGTGGGGACTGACAGGACTGTGTGGAGAGAGAGGGACAGTGGGATTAGTTTGGTGACAGATACAGAGCTGTGGGGAGAGAGGGACAGTGGGTTTCGTGTGGGGACTGATACAGTACTGTGGGAGAGAGGGACTGTGGGAATAGATTGGGGACTGATACAGGACTGTGGGAGAGAGTGGGACAGTGGGATTAGTTTGGGGACTGATGGAGGGCTGTGGGGAGAGAGGGACAGTGGGTTTAGTGTGGGGACTGATAGAGGGCTGTGTGGAGAGAGTGGGACAGTGGGATTAGTTTGGGGACTGATACAGGACTGTGGGAGAGAGTGGGACAGTGGGATTAGTTTGGGGACTGATGGAGGGCTGTGGGGAGAGAGGGACAGTGGTTTTAGTGTGGGGACTGATCGAGGGCTGTGTGGAGAGAGTGGGACAGTGGGATTAGTTTGGGGACTGATACAGGACTGTGTGGAGAGAGTGGGACAGTGGGATTAGTTTGGGGACTGATACAGGACTGTGTGGAGAGAGTGGGACAGTGGGATTTGTTTGGCGACTGATACAGGACTGTCGGGAGAGAGTGGGACAGTGGGATTAGTCTGGCGACTGATACAGGACTGTGGGGAGAGAAGGGGACAGTGGGATTAGTGTGGGGACTGATACAGGGCTGTGGTGAGAGAGTGGGACAGTGGGATTAGTCTGGCGACTGATAGAGGACTGTGGGGAGAGAAGGGGACAGTGGGATTAGTGTGGGGACGGATACAGGGCAGTGGGGAGAGAGGGACAGTTGGATTAGTTTGGTGACTGATACAGGGCTGTGGGGAGAGAGGGACAGTGGGATTAGTGTGGGGACTGATACAGGACTATGGGGAGAGAGGGACAGTGGGATTAGTTTGTGGACTGATACAGGACTGTGGGGAGAGAGGGACAGTGGGATTAGTTTGGGGACTGATACAGGACTGTGGGGAGAGAGAGGGACAGTGGGATTAGTTTGGGGACTGATACAGGACTGTGTGGAGAGAGTGGGACAGTGGGATTAGTTTGGTGACTGATACAGGGCTGTGGGGAGAGAGGGACAGTGGGTTTAATGAGGGGACTGATACAGGACTGTGGGAGAGATGGACAGTGGGATTAGATTGGGAACTGATAGAGGGCTGTGGGAGAGAGGTACAGTGGGTTCTGTGTGGGGACTGATACGGGACTGTGTGGAGAGAGTGGGACAGTGGGATTAGTTTGGGGACTGATACAGGACTGTGGGGAGAGAGGGGCAGTAGGATTACTTTGGGGACTGATAGAGGGCTGTGGGAAGAGAGTGTGACAGTGGGATTAGTTTGGGGACTGATACAGGACTGGGGAGAGAAGGGGACAGTGGGATTAGTGTGGGGACTGACACAGGACTGTGGGGTCAGAGGGACAGTGGGATTAGTGTGGGGAGTGATACAGGACTGTGGGGAGAGAGGGGGACAGTGGGATTAGTTTGGTGACTGATACAGGGTTGTGGGGAGAGAGAGACAGTGGGTTTAATGTGCGGACTGATACAGGACTGTGGGAGAGAGGGACAGTGGGATTAGTGTGGGGACAGACAGGACTGTGTGGAGAGAGTGGGACAGTGGGATTAGATTGGGAACTGATAGAGGGCTGTGGGAGAGAGGTACAGTGGGTTAAGTGTGGGGACTGATACAGGACTGTGGGAGAGAGGGACAGTGGGATTAGTTTGGGGACTGATACAGGACTGTGGGGAGAGAGGGACAGTGGGATTAGTGTGGGGACAGACTGGACTGTGTGTAGAGAGTGGGACAGTGGGATTAGTGTGGGGACTGACAGGACTGTGTGGAGAGAGAGGGACAGTGGGATTAGTTTGGTGACAGATACAGAGCTGTGGGGAGAGAGGGACAGTGGGTTTCGTGTGGGGACTGATACAGTACTGTGGGAGAGATGGACTGTGGGAATAGATTGGGGACTGATACAGGACTGTGGGAGAGAGTGGGACAGTGGGATTAGTTTGGGGACTGATGGAGGGCTGTGGGGAGAGAGGGACAGTGGGTTTAGTGTGGGGACTGATAGAGGGCTGTGTGGAGAGAGTGGGACAGTGGGATTAGTTTGGGGACTGATACAGGACTGTGGGAGAGAGTGGGACAGTGGGATTAGTTTGGGGACTGATGGAGGGCTGTGGGGAGAGAGGGACAGTGGTTTTAGTGTGGGGACTGATAGAGGGCTGTGTGGAGAGAGTGGGACAGTGGGATTAGTTTGGGGACTGATACAGGACTGTGGGAGAGAGTGGGACAGTGGGATTAGTTTGGGGACTGATGGAGGGCTGTGGGGAGAGAGGGACAGTGGTTTTAGTGTGGGGACTGATAGAGGGCTGTGTGGAGAGAGTGGGACAGTGGGATTAGTTTGGGGACTGATACAGGACTGTGTGGAGAGAGTGGGACAGTGGGATTAGTTTGGGGACTGATACAGGACTGTGTGGAGAGAGTGGGACAGTGGGATTTGTTTGGCGACTGATACAGGACTGTCGGGAGAGAGTGGGACAGTGGGATTAGTCTGGCCACTGATAGAGGACTGTGGGGAGAGAAGGGGACAGTGGGATTAGTGTGGGGACGGATACAGGGCAGTGGGGAGAGAGGGACAGTTGGATTAGTTTGGTGACTGATACAGGGCTGTGGGGAGAGAGGGACAGTGGGATTAGTGTGGGGACTGATACAGGACTATGGGGAGAGAGGGACAGTGGGATTAGTTTGTGGACTGATACAGGACTGTGGGGAGAGAGGGACAGTGGGATTAGTTTGGGGACTGATACAGGACTGTGGGAGAGAGTGGGACAGTGGGATTAGTTTGGGGACTGATGGAGGGCTGTGGGGAGAGAGGGACAGTGGGTTTAGTGTGGGGACTGATAGAGGGCTGTGTGGAGAGAGTGGGACAGTGGGATTAGTTTGGGGACTGATACAGGACTGTGTGGAGAGAGTGGGACAGTGGGATTAGTTTGGGGACTGATACAGGACTGTGTGGAGAGAGTGGGACAGTGGGATTTGTTTGGCGACTGATACAGGACTGTCGGGAGAGAGTGGGACAGTGGGATTAGTCTGGCGACTGATACAGGACTGTGGGGAGAGAAGGGGACAGTGGGATTAGTGTGGGGACTGATACAGGGCTGTGGTGAGAGAGTGGGACAGTGGGATTAGTCTGGCGACTGATAGAGGACTGTGGGGAGAGAAGGGGACAGTGGGATTAGTGTGGGGACGGATACAGGGCAGTGGGGAGAGAGGGACAGTTGGATTAGTTTGGTGACTGATACAGGGCTGTGGGGAGAGAGGGACAGTGGGATTAGTGTGGGGACTGATACAGGACTATGGGGAGAGAGGGACAGTGGGATTAGTTTGTGGACTGATACAGGACTGTGGGGAGAGAGGGACAGTGGGATTAGTTTGGGGACTGATACAGGACTGTGGGGAGAGAGAGGGACAGTGGGATTAGTTTGGGGACTGATACAGGACTGTGTGGAGAGAGTGGGACAGTGGGATTAGTTTGGTGACTGATACAGGGCTGTGGGGAGAGAGGGACAGTGGGTTTAATGAGGGGACTGATACAGGACTGTGGGAGAGATGGACAGTGGGATTAGATTGGGAACTGATAGAGGGCTGTGGGAGAGAGGTACAGTGGGTTCTGTGTGGGGACTGATACGGGACTGTGTGGAGAGAGTGGGACAGTGGGATTAGTTTGGGGACTGATACAGGACTGTGTGGAGAGAGTGGGACAGTGGGATTTGTTTGGCGACTGATACAGGACTGTCGGGAGAGAGTGGGACAGTGGGATTAGTCTGGCGACTGATACAGGACTGTGGGGAGAGAAGGGGACAGTGGGATTAGTGTGGGGACTGATACAGGGCTGTGGTGAGAGAGTGGGACAGTGGGATTAGTCTGGCGACTGATAGAGGACTGTGGGGAGAGAAGGGGACAGTGGGATTAGTGTGGGGACGGATACAGGGCAGTGGGGAGAGAGGGACAGTTGGATTAGTTTGGTGACTGATACAGGGCTGTGGGGAGAGAGGGACAGTGGGATTAGTGTGGGGACTGATACAGGACTATGGGGAGAGAGGGACAGTGGGATTAGTTTGTGGACTGATACAGGACTGTGGGGAGAGAGGGACAGTGGGATTAGTTTGGGGACTGATACAGGACTGTGGGGAGAGAGAGGGACAGTGGGATTAGTTTGGGGACTGATACAGGACTGTGTGGAGAGAGTGGGACAGTGGGATTAGTTTGGTGACTGATACAGGGCTGTGGGGAGAGAGGGACAGTGGGTTTAATGAGGGGACTGATACAGGACTGTGGGAGAGATGGACAGTGGGATTAGATTGGGAACTGATAGAGGGCTGTGGGAGAGAGGTACAGTGGGTTCTGTGTGGGGACTGATACGGGACTGTGTGGAGAGAGTGGGACAGTGGGATTAGTTTGGGGACTGATACAGGACTGTGGGGAGAGAGGGGCAGTGGGATTACTTTGGGGACTGATAGAGGGCTGTGGGAAGAGAGTGTGACAGTGGGATTAGTTTGGGGACTGATACAGGACTGGGGAGAGAAGGGGACAGTGGGATTAGTGTGGGGACTGACACAGGACTGTGGGGTCAGAGGGACAGTGGGATTAGTGTGGGGAGTGATACAGGACTGTGGGGAGAGAGGGGGACAGTGGGATTAGTTTGGTGACTGATACAGGGTTGTGGGGAGAGAGAGACAGTGGGTTTAATGTGGGGACTGATACAGGACTGTGGGAGAGAGGGACAGTGGGATTAGTGTGGGGACAGACAGGACTGTGTGGAGAGAGTGGGACAGTGGGATTAGATTGGGAACTGATAGAGGGCTGTGGGAGAGAGGTACAGTGGGTTAAGTGTGGGGACTGATACAGGACTGTGGGAGAGAGGGACAGTGGGATTAGTTTGGGGACTGATACAGGACTGTGGGGAGAGAGGGACAGTGGGATTAGTGTGGGGACAGACTGTACTGTGTGTAGAGAGTGGGACAGTGGGATTAGTGTGGGGACTGACAGGACTGTGTGGAGAGAGAGGGACAGTGGGATTAGTTTGGTGACAGATACAGAGCTGTGGGGAGAGAGGGACAGTGGGTTTCGTGTGGGGACTGATACAGTACTGTGGGAGAGAGGGACTGTGGGAATAGATTGGGGACTGATACAGGACTGTGGGAGAGAGTGGGACAGTGGGATTAGTTTGGGGACTGATGGAGGGCTGTGGGGAGAGAGGGACAGTGGGTTTAGTGTGGGGACTGATAGAGGGCTGTGTGGAGAGAGTGGGACAGTGGGATTAGTTTGGGGACTGATACAGGACTGTGTGGAGAGAGTGGGACAGTGGGATTAGTTTGGGGACTGATACAGGACTGTGTGGAGAGAGTGGGACAGTGGGATTAGTCTGGCGACTGATACAGGACTGTGGGGAGAGAAGGGGACAGTGGGATTAGTGTGGGGACTGATACAGGGCTGTGGGGTCAGACGGACAGTGTGATTAGTGTGGGGACTGATAGAGGGCTGTGGTGAGAGAGTGGGACAGTGGGATTAGTCTGGCCACTGATAGAGGACTGTGGGGAGAGAAGGGGACAGTGGGATTAGTGTGGGGACGGATACAGGGCAGTGGGGAGAGAGGGACAGTTGGATTAGTTTGGTGACTGATACAGGGCTGTGGGGAGAGAGGGACAGTGGGATTAGTGTGGGGACTGATACAGGACTATGGGGAGAGAGGGACAGTGGGATTAGTTTGTGGACTGATACAGGACTGTGGGGAGAGAGGGACAGTGGGATTAGTTTGGGGACTGATACAGGACTGTGGGGAGAGAGAGGGACAGTGGGATTAGTTTGGGGACTGATACAGGACTGTGGGAGAGAGTGGGACAGTGGGATTAGTTTGGGGACTGATGGAGGGCTGTGGGGAGAGAGGGACACTGGGTTTAGTGTGGGGACTGATAGAGGGCTGTGTGGAGGGAGTGGGACAGTGGGATTAGTTTGGGGACTGATACAGGACTGTGTGGAGAGAGTGGGACAGTGGGATTAGTTTGGGGACTGATACAGGACTGTGTGGAGAGAGTGGGACAGTGGGATTTGTTTGGCGACTGATACAGGACTGTCGGGAGAGAGTGGGAGAGTGGGATTAGTCTGGCGACTGATAGAGGACTGTGGGGAGAGAAGGGGACAGTGGGATTAGTGTGGGGACGGATACAGGGCAGTGGGGAGAGAGGGACAGTTGGATTAGTTTGGTGACTGATACAGGGCTGTGGGGAGAGAGGGACAGTGGGATTAGTGTGGGGACTGATACAGGACTATGGGGAGAGAGGGACAGTGGGATTAGTTTGTGGACTGATACAGGACTGTGGGGAGAGAGGGACAGTGGGATTAGTTTGGGGACTGATACAGGACTGTGGGGAGAGAGAGGGACAGTGGGATTAGTTTGGGGACTGATACAGGACTGTGTGGAGAGAGTGGGACAGTGGGATTAGTTTGGTGACTGATACAGGGCTGTGGGGAGAGAGGGACAGTGGGTTTAATGAGGGGACTGATACAGGACTGTGGGAGAGATGGACAGTGGGATTAGATTGGGAACTGATAGAGGGCTGTGGGAGAGAGGTACAGTGGGTTCTGTGTGGGGACTGATACGGGACTGTGTGGAGAGAGTGGGACAGTGGGATTAGTTTGGGGACTGATACAGGACTGTGGGGAGAGAGGGGCAGTGGGATTACTTTGGGGACTGATAGAGGGCTGTGGGAAGAGAGTGTGACAGTGGGATTAGTTTGGGGACTGATACAGGACTGGGGAGAGAAGGGGACAGTGGGATTAGTGTGGGGACTGACACAGGACTGTGGGGTCAGAGGGACAGTGGGATTAGTGTGGGGAGTGATACAGGACTGTGGGGAGAGAGGGGGACAGTGGGATTAGTTTGGTGACTGATACAGGGTTGTGGGGAGAGAGGGACAGTGGGATTAGTGTGGGGACAGACTGGACTGTGTGTAGAGAGTGGGACAGTGGGATTAGTGTGGGGACTGACAGGACTGTGTGGAGAGAGAGGGACAGTGGGATTAGTTTGGTGACAGATACAGAGCTGTGGGGAGAGAGGGACAGTGGGTTTCGTGTGGGGACTGATACAGTACTGTGGGAGAGAGGGACTGTGGGAATAGATTGGGGACTGATACAGGACTGTGGGAGAGAGTGGGACAGTGGGATTAGTTTGGGGACTGATGGAGGGCTGTGGGGAGAGAGGGACAGTGGGTTTAGTGTGGGGACTGATAGAGGGCTGTGTGGAGAGAGTGGGACAGTGGGATTAGTTTGGGGACTGATACAGGACTGTGTGGAGAGAGTGGGACAGTGGGATTAGTTTGGGGACTGATACAGGACTGTGTGGAGAGAGTGGGACAGTGGGATTAGTCTGGCGACTGATACAGGACTGTGGGGAGAGAAGGGGACAGTGGGATTAGTGTGGGGACTGATACAGGGCTGTGGGGTCAGACGGACAGTGTGATTAGTGTGGGGACTGATAGAGGGCTGTGGTGAGAGAGTGGGACAGTGGGATTAGTCTGGCCACTGATAGAGGACTGTGGGGAGAGAAGGGGACAGTGGGATTAGTGTGGGGACGGATACAGGGCAGTGGGGAGAGAGGGACAGTTGGATTAGTTTGGTGACTGATACAGGGCTGTGGGGAGAGAGGGACAGTGGGATTAGTGTGGGGACTGATACAGGACTATGGGGAGAGAGGGACAGTGGGATTAGTTTGTGGACTGATACAGGACTGTGGGGAGAGAGGGACAGTGGGATTAGTTTGGGGACTGATACAGGACTGTGGGGAGAGAGAGGGACAGTGGGATTAGTTTGGGGACTGATACAGGACTGTGGGAGAGAGTGGGACAGTGGGATTAGTTTGGGGACTGATGGAGGGCTGTGGGGAGAGAGGGACACTGGGTTTAGTGTGGGGACTGATAGAGGGCTGTGTGGAGGGAGTGGGACAGTGGGATTAGTTTGGGGACTGATACAGGACTGTGTGGAGAGAGTGGGACAGTGGGATTAGTTTGGGGACTGATACAGGACTGTGTGGAGAGAGTGGGACAGTGGGATTTGTTTGGCGACTGATACAGGACTGTCGGGAGAGAGTGGGAGAGTGGGATTAGTCTGGCGACTGATAGAGGACTGTGGGGAGAGAAGGGGACAGTGGGATTAGTGTGGGGACGGATACAGGGCAGTGGGGAGAGAGGGACAGTTGGATTAGTTTGGTGACTGATACAGGGCTGTGGGGAGAGAGGGACAGTGGAATTAGTGTGGGGACTGATACAGGACTATGGGGAGAGAGGGACAGTGGGATTAGTTTGTGGACTGATACAGGACTGTGGGGAGAGAGGGACAGTGGGATTAGTTTGGGGACTGATACAGGACTGTGGGGAGAGAGAGGGACAGTGGGATTAGTTTGGGGACTGATACAGGACTGTGTGGAGAGAGTGGGACAGTGGGATTAGTTTGGTGACTGATACAGGGCTGTGGGGAGAGAGGGACAGTGGGTTTAATGAGGGGACTGATACAGGACTGTGGGAGAGATGGACAGTGGGATTAGATTGGGAACTGATAGAGGGCTGTGGGAGAGAGGTACAGTGGGTTCTGTGTGGGGACTGATACGGGACTGTGTGGAGAGAGTGGGACAGTGGGATTAGTTTGGGGACTGATACAGGACTGTGTGGAGAGAGTGGGACAGTGGGATTTGTTTGGCGACTGATACAGGACTGTCGGGAGAGAGTGGGACAGTGGGATTAGTCTGGCGACTGATACAGGACTGTGGGGAGAGAAGGGGACAGTGGGATTAGTGTGGGGACTGATACAGGGCTGTGGTGAGAGAGTGGGACAGTGGGATTAGTCTGGCGACTGATAGAGGACTGTTGGGAGAGAAGGGGACAGTGGGATTAGTGTGGGGACGGATACAGGGCAGTGGGGAGAGAGGGACAGTTGGATTAGTTTGGTGACTGATACAGGGCTGTGGGGAGAGAGGGACAGTGGGATTAGTGTGGGGACTGATACAGGACTATGGGGAGAGACGGACAGTGGGATTAGTTTGTGGACTGATACAGGACTGTGGGGAGAGAGGGACAGTGGGATTAGTTTGGGGACTGATACAGGACTGTGGGGAGAGAGAGGGACAGTGGGATTAGTTTGGGGACTGATACAGGACTGTGTGGAGAGAGTGGGACAGTGGGATTAGTTTGGTGACTGATACAGGGCTGTGGGGAGAGAGGGACAGTGGGTTTAATGAGGGGACTGATACAGGACTGTGGGAGAGATGGACAGTGGGATTAGATTGGGAACTGATAGAGGGCTGTGGGAGAGAGGTACAGTGGGTTCTGTGTGGGGACTGATACGGGACTGTGTGGAGAGAGTGGGACAGTGGGATTAGTTTGGGGACTGATACAGGACTGTGGGGAGAGAGGGGCAGTGGGATTACTTTGGGGACTGATAGAGGGCTGTGGGAAGAGAGTGTGACAGTGGGATTAGTTTGGGGACTGATACAGGACTGGGGAGAGAAGGGGACAGTGGGATTAGTGTGGGGACTGACACAGGACTGTGGGGTCAGAGGGACAGTGGGATTAGTGTGGGGAGTGATACAGGACTGTGGGGAGAGAGGGGGACAGTGGGATTAGTTTGGTGACTGATACAGGGTTGTGGGGAGAGAGAGACAGTGGGTTTAATGTGGGGACTGATACAGGACTGTGGGAGAGAGGGACAGTGGGATTAGTGTGGGGACAGACAGGACTGTGTGGAGAGAGTGGGACAGTGGGATTAGATTGGGAACTGATAGAGGGCTGTGGGAGAGAGGTACAGTGGGTTAAGTGTGGGGACTGATACAGGACTGTGGGAGAGAGGGACAGTGGGATTAGTTTGGGGACTGATACAGGACTGTGGGGAGAGAGGGACAGTGGGATTAGTGTGGGGACAGACTGGACTGTGTGGAGAGAGTGGGACAGTGGGATTAGTGTGGGGACTGACAGGACTGTGTGGAGAGAGAGGGACAGTGGGATTAGTTTGGTGACAGATACAGAGCTGTGGGGAGAGAGGGACAGTGGGTTTCGTGTGGGGACTGATACAGTACTGTGGGAGAGAGGGACTGTGGGAATAGATTGGGGACTGATACAGGACTGTGGGAGAGAGTGGGACATTGGGATTAGTGTGGGGATTGATACGGGACTGTGTGGAGAGAGTGGGACAGTGGGATTAGTTTGGGGACTGATACAGGACTGTGTGGAGAGAGTGGGACAGTGGGATTAGTCTGGCGACTGATACAGGACTGTGGGGAGAGAAGGGGACAGTGGGATTAGTGTGGGGACTGATACAGGGCTGTGGGGTCAGACGGACAGTGTGATTAGTGTGGGGACTGATAGAGGGCTGTGGTGAGAGAGTGGGACAGTGGGATTAGTCTGGCCACTGATAGAGGACTGTGGGGAGAGAAGGGGACAGTGGGATTAGTGTGGGGACGGATACAGGGCAGTGTGGAGAGAGGGACAGTTGGATTAGTTTGGTGACTGATACAGGGCTGTGGGGAGAGAGGGACAGTGGGATTAGTGTGGGGACTGATACAGGACTATGGGGAGAGAGGGACAGTGGGATTAGTTTGTGGACTCATACAGGACTGTGGGGAGAGAGGGACAGTGGGATTAGTTTGGGGACTGATACAGGACTGTGGGGAGAGAGAGGGACAGTGGGATTAGTTTGGGGACTGATACAGGACTGTGGGAGAGAGTGGGACAGTGGGATTAGTTTGGGGACTGATGGAGGGCTGTGGGGAGAGAGGGACACTGGGTTTAGTGTGGGGACTGATAGAGGGCTGTGTGGAGGGAGTGGGACAGTGGGATTAGTTTGGGGACTGATACAGGACTGTGTGGAGAGAGTGGGACAGTGGGATTAGTTTGGGGACTGATACAGGACTGTGTGGAGAGAGTGGGACAGTGGGATTTGTTTGGCGACTGATACAGGACTGTCGGGAGAGAGTGGGACAGTGGGATTAGTCTGGTGACTGATAGAGGACTGTGGGGAGAGAAGGGGACAGTGGATTAGTGTGGGGACGGATACAGGGCAGTGGGGAGAGAGGGAGAGTTGGATTAGTTTGGTGACTGATACAGGGCTGTGGGAGAGAGGGGACAGTGGGATTAGTGTGGGGACTGATACAGGGACTATGGGGAGAGAGGGACAGTGGGATTAGTTTGTGGACTGATACAGGACTGTGGGGAGAGAGGGACAGTGGGATTAGTTTGGGGACTGATACAGGACTGTGGGGAGAGAGAGGGACAGTGGGATTAGTTTGGGGACTGATACAGGACTGTGTGGAGAGAGTGGGACAGTGGGATTAGTTTGGTGACTGATACAGGGCTGTGGGGAGAGAGGGACAGTGGGTTTAATGAGGGGACTGATACAGGACTGTGGGAGAGATGGACAGTGGGATTAGATTGGGAACTGATAGAGGGCTGTGGGAGAGAGGTACAGTGGGTTCTGTGTGGGGACTGATACGGGACTGTGTGGAGAGAGTGGGACAGTGGGATTAGTTTGGGGAATGATACAGGACTGTGGGCTTAGAGGGACAGTGGGATTAGTGTGGGGACTGATACAGGACTGTGTGGAGAGAGTGGGACATTGGGATTAGTGTGGGGATTGATACGGGACTGTGTGGAGAGAGTGGGACAGTGGGATTTGTGTGGGGACTGATACAGCACTGTGGGGAGAGAGTGGGACAGTGGGGTTAGTTTGGGGACTGATACAGGACTGTGGGGAGAGAGGGACAGTGGGATTAGTTTGGGGACTGATACAGGGCTGTGGGGTCAGAGGGACAGTGGGATTAGTGTAGGGACTGATACAGGACTGTGGGGAGAGAGTGGGACAGTGGGATTAGTTTGGGGACTGATACGGGACTGTGGGGAGAGAGGGGCAGTGGGATTAGTGTGGGGACTGATACAGGACTGTGGGGTCAGAGGGACAGTGGGATTAGTGTGGGGAGTGATACAGGACTGTGGGGAGAGAGGGGGACAGTGGGATTAGTTTGGTGACTGATACAGGGCTGTGGGGAGAGAGGGACAGTGGGTTTAATGTGGGGACTGATACAGGACTGTGGGAGAGAGGGACAGTGGGATTAGATTGGGAACTGATAGAGGGCTGTGGGAGAGAGGTACAGTGGGTTTAGTGTGGGGACTGATACAGGACTGTGGGAGAGAGGGACAGTGGGATTAGTTTGGGGACTGATACAGGACTGTGGGAGAGAGGGGGACAGTGGGATTAGTTTGGGGACTGATACAGGACTGTGGGAGAGAGGGACAGTGGTACTAGTGTGGGGACTGACAGGACTGTGGGAGAGAGTGGGACAGTGGGATTATTTGGGGACTGATAGAGGGCTGTGGGGAGAGAGGGACAGTGGGTTTAGTGTGGGGACTGATAGAGGGCTGTGTGGAGAGAGTGGGACAGTGGGATTATTTTGGGGACTGATACAGGACTGTGCGACAGTGGGATTAGTTTCGGGACTGATAGAGGGCTGTGGGGAGAGAGTAGGACAGTGGGATTAGTTTGGGGACTGATACAGGACTGTGTGGAGAGAGTGGGACAGTGGGATTA
Source organism: Hypanus sabinus (assembly GCF_030144855.1). Classification (NCBI taxonomy): domain Eukaryota; kingdom Metazoa; phylum Chordata; class Chondrichthyes; order Myliobatiformes; family Dasyatidae; genus Hypanus; species Hypanus sabinus. The sequence goes on from NC_082714.1 coordinate 83,969,193, forward strand.
GTTTGGGGACTGATACAGGACTGTGTGGAGAGAGTGGGACAGTGGGATTAGTATGGGGACTGATACAGGGCTGTGGGGTCAGACGGACAGTGTGATTAGTGTGGGGACTGATAGAGGGCTGTGGTGAGAGAGTGGGACAGTGGGATTAGTCTGGCGACTGATAGAGGACTGTGGGGAGAGAAGGGGACAGTGGGATTAGTGTGGGGACGGATACAGGGCAGTGGGGAGAGAGGGACAGTTGGATTAGTTTGGTGACTGATACAGGGCTGTGGGGAGAGAGGGACAGTGGGATTAGTGTGGGGACTGATACAGGACTATGGGGAGAGAGGGACAGTGGGATTAGTTTGTGGACTGATACAGGACTGTGGGGAGAGAGGGACAGTGGGATTAGTTTGGGGACTGATACAGGACTGTGGGGAGAGAGAGGGACAGTGGGATTAGTTTGGGGACTGATACAGGACTGTGTGGAGAGAGTGGGACAGTGGGATTAGTTTGGTGACTGATACAGGGCTGTGGGGAGAGAGGGACAGTGGGTTTAATGAGGGGACTGATACAGGACTGTGGGAGAGATGGACAGTGGGATTAGATTGGGAACTGATAGAGGGCTGTGGGAGAGAGGTACAGTGGGTTCAGTGTGGGGACAGATACGGGACTGTGTGGAGAGAGTGGGACAGTGGGATTAGTTTGGGGAATGATACAGGACTGTGGGCTTAGAGGGACAGTGGGATTAGTGTGGGGACTGATACAGGACTGTGTGGAGAGAGTGGGACATTGGGATTAGTGTGGGGATTGATACGGGACTGTGTGGAGAGAGTGGGACAGTGGGATTTGTGTGGGGACTGATACAGAAGTGTGGGGAGAGAGTGGGACAGTGGGGTTAGTTTGGGGACTGATACAGGACTGTGGGGAGAGAGGGACAGTGGGATTAGTTTGGGGACTGATACAGGGCTGTGGGGTCAGAGGGACAGTGGGATTAGTGTAGGGACTGATACAGGACTGTGGGGAGAGAGTGGGACAGTGGGATTAGTTTGGGGACTGATACGGGACTGTGGGGAGAGAGGGGCAGTGGGATTAGTGTGGGGACTGATACAGGACTGTGGGGTCAGAGGGACAGTGGGATTAGTGTGGGGAGTGATACAGGACTGTGGGGAGAGAGGGGGACAGTGGGATTAGTTTGGTGACTGATACAGGGCTGTGGGGAGAGAGGGACAGTGGGTTTAATGTGGGGACTGATACAGGACTGTGGGAGAGAGGGGGACAGTGGGATTAGTTTGGGGACTGATACAGGACTGTGGGAGAGAGTGGGACAGTGGGATTATTTGGGGACTGATAGAGGGCTGTGGGGAGAGAGGGACAGTGGGTTTAGTGTGGGGACTGATAGAGGGCTGTGTGGAGAGAGTGGGACAGTGGGATTATTTTGGGGACTGATACAGGACTGTGGGACAGTGGGATTAGTTTGGGGACTGATAGAGGGCTGTGGGGAGAGAGTAGGACAGTGGGATTAGTTTGGGGACTGATACAGGACTGTGTGGAGAGAGTGGGACAGTGGGAATAGTTTGGGGACTGATACAGGACTGTGTGGAGAGAGTGGGACAGTGGGATTAGTGTGGGGACTGATACAGGACTGTGTGGAGAGAGTGGGACAGTTGGATTTGTGTGGGGAATAATACAGCACAGTGGGGAGAGAGTGGGACAGTGGGGTTAGTTTGGGGAATGATACAGGACTGTGGGAGAGAGAGGGACAGTTGAATAAGTTTGGGGACTGATACAGGGCTGTGGGGTCAGAGGGACAGTGGGATTAGTGTAGGGACTGATGCAGGACTGTGGGGAGAGAGTGCGACAGTGGGATTAGTTTGGGGACTGATACAGGACTGTGGGGAGAGAGGGGCAGTGGGATTATTTTGGGGACTGATAGAGGGCTGTGGGAAGAGAGTGTGACAGTGGGATTAGTTTGGGGACTGATACAGGACTGTGGGCAGAGAAGGGGACAGTGGGATTAGTGTGGGGACTGATACAGGACTGTGGGGTCAGAGGGACAGTGGGATTAGTGTGGGGAGTGATACAGGACTGTGGGGAGAGAGGGGGACAGTGGGATTAGTTTGGTGACTGATACAGGGCTGTGGGGAGAGAGAGACAGTGGGTTTAATGTGGGGACTGATACAGGACTGTGGGAGTGAGCGACAGTGGGATTAGTGTGGGGACAGACAGGACTGTGTGGAGAGAGTGGGACAGTGGGATTAGATTGGGAACTGATAGAGGGCTGTGGGAGAGAGGTACAGTGGGGTTACTTTGGGGACTGATACAGGACTGTGGGGAGAGAGGGACAGTGGGATAAGTTTGGGGACTGATACAGGACTGTGGGGTCAGAGGGACAGTGGGATTAGTGTCGGGACTGATACAGGACTGTGGGGAGAGAGTGGGACAGTGGGATTATTTTGGGGACTGATACAGGACTGTAGGGAGAGAGGGGCAGTGGGATTACTTTGGGGACTGATAGAGGGCTGTGGGAAGAGAGTGTGACAGTGGGATTAGTTTGGGGACTGATACAGGACTGGGGAGAGAAGGGGACAGTGGGATTAGTGTGGGGACTGATACAGGACTGTGGGGTCAGAGGGACAGTGGGATTAGTGTGGGGAGTGATACAGGACTGTGGGGAGAGAGGGGGACAGTGGGATTAGTTTGGTGACTGATACAGGGCTGTGGGGAGAGAGAGACAGTGGGTTTAATGTGGGGACTGATACAGGACTGTGGGAGAGAGGGACAGTGGGATTAGTGTGGGGACAGACAGGACTGTGTGGAGAGAGTGGGACAGTGGGATTAGATTGGGAACTGATAGAGGGCAGTGGGAGAGAGGTACAGTGGGTTAAGTGTGGGGACTGATACAGGACTGCTGTGGGAGAGAGGGACAGTGGGATTAGTTTGGGGACTGATACAGGACTGTGGGGAGAGAGGGACAGTGGGATTAGTGTGGGGACAGACTGGACTGTGTGGAGAGAGTGGGACAGTGGGATTAGTGTGGGGACTGACAGGACTGTGTGGAGAGAGAGGGACAGTGGGATTAGTTTGGTGATAGATACAGAGCTGTGGGGAGAGAGGGACAGTGGGTTTCGTGTGGGGACTGATACAGTACTGTGGGAGAGAGCGACAGTGGGAATAGATTGGGGACTGATACAGGACTGTGGGAGAGAGTGGGACAGTGGGATTAGTTTGGGGACTGATAGAGGGCTGTGGGGAGAGAGGGACAGTGGGTTTAGTGTGGGGACTGATAGAGGGCTGTGTGGAGAGAGTGGGACAGTGGGATTAGTTTGGGGACTGATACAGGACTGTGTGGAGAGAGTGGGACAGTGGGATTTGTTTGGCGACTGATACAGGACTGTCGGGAGAGAGTGGGACAGTGGGATTAGTCTGGCGACTGATACAGGACTGTGGGGAGAGAAGGGGACAGTGGGATTAGTGTGGGGACTGATACAGGGCTGTGGGGTCAGACAGACAGTGTGATTAGTGTGGGGACTGATAGAGGGCTGTGGTGAGAGAGTGGGACAGTGGGATTAGTCTGGCGACTGATAGAGGACTGTGGGGAGAGAAGGGGACAGTGGGAGTGTGGGGACGGATACAGGGCAGTGGCGAGAGAGGGACAGTTGGATTAGTTTGGTGACTGATACAGGGCTGTGGGGAGAGAGGGATAGTGGGATTAGTGTGGGGACTGATACAGGACTATGGGGAGAGAGGGACAGTGGGATTAGTTTGTGGACTGATACAGGACTGTGGGGAGAGAGGGACAGTAGGATTAGTTTGGGGACTGATACAGGACTGTGGGGAGAGAGAGGGACAGTGGGATTAGTTTGGGGACTGATACAGGACTGTGTGGAGAGAGTGGGACAGTGGGATTAGTTTGGTGACTGATACAGGGCTGTGGGGAGAGAGGGACAGTGGGTTTAATGAGGGGACTGATACAGGACTGTGGGAGAGATGGACAGTGGGATTAGATTGGGAACTGATAGAGGGCTGTGGGAGAGAGGTACAGTGGGTTCAGTGTGGGGACTGATACGGGACTGTGTGGAGAGAGTGGGACAGTGGGATTAGTTTGGGGAATGATACAGGACTGTGGGCTTAGAGGGACAGTGGGATTAGTGTGGGGACTGATACAGGACTGTGTGGAGAGAGTGGGACATTGGGATTAGTGTGGGGATTGATACGGGACTGTGTGGGGAGAGAGGGACAGTGGGATTAGTTTGGGGACTGATACAGGGCTGTGGGGTCAGAGGGACAGTGGGATTAGTGTAGGGACTGATACAGGACTGTGGGGAGAGAGTGGGACAGTGGGATTAGTTTGGGGACTGATACGGGACTGTGGGGAGAGAGGGGCAGTGGGATTAGTGTGGGGACTGATACAGGACTGTGGGGTCAGAGGGACAGTGGGATTAGTGTGGGGAGTGATACAGGACTGTGGGGAGAGAGTGGGACAGTAGGATTAGTTTGGGGACTGATACACGACTGTGGGGAGAGAAGGGCAGTGGGATTACTTTGGGGACTGATAGAGGGCTGTGGGGAGAGAGTGTGACAGTGGGATTAATTTGGGGACTGATACAGGACTGTGGGGAGAGAAGGGGACAGTGGGATTTGTGTGGGGACTGATACAGGACGGGTCAGAGGGACAGTGGGATTAGTGTGGGGAGTGATACAGGACTGTGGGGAGAGAGGGGGACAGTGGGATTAGTTTGGTGACTGATACAGTGCTGTGGGGAGAGAGGGACAGTGGGTTTAATGTGGGGACTGATACAGGACTGTCGGGTCAGAGGGACAGTGGGATTAATGTAGGGACTGATACAGAACTGTGGAGAGAGAAGGGGACAGTGGGATTAGTTTGGGGATTGATACAGGACTGGGAGACTGTGGGTCAGTGGGATTAGTGTGGGGACTGATACAGGACTGTGGGGTCAGAGGGACAGAGGGATTAGTGTGGGGACATACAGGTCTGTGGGGAGAGAAGGGGACAGTGGGATTAGTGTGGGTACTGATACAGTACTGTGGGGTCAGAGCGACAGTGGGATTTGTGTGGGGGCTGATGCAGGACTGTTTGGAGAGAGTGGGACAGTGGGATTAGTGTGGGGACTGATACAGGACTGTGTGGAGAGAGTGGGGCAGTGGGATTAGTGTGGGGACTGATATAGGGCTGTGGGGAGAGAGGGGCAGTGGGATTAGTTTGGGGACAGATAGAGGGCTGTGGGGAGAGAGTGGGACAGTGGGATTAGTTTGGGGACTGATACAGGACTATGGGGAGAGAAGGGGACAGTGGGATTAGTGTGGGGACTGATACAGGACTGTGTGGAGAGAGTGGGGCAGTGGGATTAGTTTGGGGACTGATACAGGTCTGTGGTGTCAGAGCGTGAGTGGGATTAATGTGGGGACTGATGGAGGGCTATGGGGAGAGGGGTTTAGCTGGATTAGTGTGGGGACTGATACAGGACTGTGGGGAGAGAATGGGGCAGTGGAATCAGTGTGGGGACTGACAGGACTGTGTGGAGAGTGTGTGACAGTGGGATTAGTTTTGGGATTGATACAGGACTGGGAGAGTGTGGGACAATGGGATTAGTGTGGGGACTGATACAGGACTGTGGGGTCAGAGGGACAGTGGGATTAGTGTGGGGACTGATACAGGACTGTGTGGAGAGAGTGGGACAGTGGGATTTGTTTGGGGACTGATACAGGACTATGGGGAGAGAGTGGGACAGTGGGATTAGTTTGTGGACTGATACGGGACTGTGGGGTCAGAGGGACAGTGGGATTAGTGTAGGGACTGATACAGGACTGTGGGGAGAGAGTGGGACAGTAGGATTAGTTTGGGGACTGATACACGACTGTGGGGAGAGAAGGGCAGTGGGATTACTTTGGGGACTGATAGAGGGCTGTGGGGAGAGAGTGTGACAGTGGGATTAATTTGGGGACTGATACAGGACTGTGGGGAGAGAAGGGGACAGTGGGATTTGTGTGGGGACTGATACAGGACGGGTCAGAGGGACAGTGGGATTAGTGTGGGGAGTGATACAGGACTGTGGGGAGAGAGGGGGACAGTGGGATTAGTTTGGTGACTGATACAGTGCTGTGGGGAGAGAGGGACAGTGGGTTTAATGTGGGGACTGATACAGGACTGTCGGGTCAGAGGGACAGTGGGATTAATGTAGGGACTGATACAGAACTGTGGAGAGAGAAGGGGACAGTGGGATTAGTTTGGGGATTGATACAGGACTGGGAGACTGTGGGTCAGTGGGATTAGTGTGGGGACTGATACAGGACTGTGGGGTCAGAGGGACAGAGGGATTAGTGTGGGGACATACAGGTCTGTGGGGAGAGAAGGGGACAGTGGGATTAGTGTGGGTACTGATACAGTACTGTGGGGTCAGAGCGACAGTGGGATTTGTGTGGGGGCTGATGCAGGACTGTTTGGAGAGAGTGGGACAGTGGGATTAGTGTGGGGACTGATACAGGACTGTGTGGAGAGAGTGGGGCAGTGGGATTAGTGTGGGGACTGATATAGGGCTGTGGGGAGAGAGGGGCAGTGGGATTAGTTTGGGGACAGATAGAGGGCTGTGGGGAGAGAGTGGGACAGTGGGATTAGTTTGGGGACTGATACAGGACTATGGGGAGAGAAGGGGACAGTGGGATTAGTGTGGGGACTGATACAGGACTGTGTGGAGAGAGTGGGGCAGTGGGATTAGTTTGGGGACTGATACAGGTCTGTGGTGTCAGAGCGTGAGTGGGATTAATGTGGGGACTGATGGAGGGCTATGGGGAGAGGGGTTTAGCTGGATTAGTGTGGGGACTGATACAGGACTGTGGGGAGAGAATGGGGCAGTGGAATCAGTGTGGGGACTGACAGGACTGTGTGGAGAGTGTGTGACAGTGGGATTAGTTTTGGGATTGATACAGGACTGGGAGAGTGTGGGACAGTGGGATTAGTGTGGGGACTGATACAGGACTGTGGGGTCAGAGGGACAGTGGGATTAGTGTGGGGACTGATACAGGACTGTGTGGAGAGAGTGGGACAGTGGGATTTGTTTGGGGACTGATACAGGACTATGGGGAGAGAGTGGGACAGTGGGATTAGTTTGTGGACTGATACGGGACTGTGGGGTCAGAGGGACAGTGGGATTAGTGTAGGGACTGATACAGGACTGTGGGGAGAGAGTGGGACAGTGGGATTAGTTTCGGGACTGATACAGGACTGTGGGGAGAGAGGGGCAGTGGGATTACTTTGGGGACTGATAGAGGGCTGTGGGGAGAGAGTATGACAGTGGGATTAGTTTGGGGACTGATACAGGACTGTGGGGAGAGAGTGGGGCAGGGGGGTTAGTGTGGGGACTGACAGGACTGTGGGGTCAGAGGGACAGTGGGATTAGAGTGGGGATTGATACAGGACTGGGAGAGTGTGGGGCAGTGGGATTAGTGTGGGAACTGATACAGGACTGTGGGGTCAGAGGGACAGTGGGATTAGTGTGGGGATTGATACAGGACTGGGAGAGTGTGGGGCAGTGGGATTAGTGTGGGGACTGATATAGGACTGTGGGGAGAAAGTGGGACGGAGGGATTAGTGTGGGGACTGATACAGGACTGTGGGGAGAAAGTGGGACAGAGGGATTAGTGTGGGGACTGATACAGGACTGTGGGGAGAGATTGGGACAGTGGGATTAGTTTGGGGACTGATACCGGACTGTGGGGTCAGAGGGACAGTGGGATTAATGTAGGGACTGATACAGAACTGTGGGGAGAGAAGGGGACAGTGGGATTTGTGTGGGGACTGATACAGGACTGTGGGGAGAAAGTGTGACAGAGGGATTAGTGTGGGGACTGATACAGGACTGTGTGGAGAGAGTGGGGCAGTGGGATTAGTTTGGGGACTGATACAGGTCTGAGGAGTCAGAGGGACAGTGGGATTAGTGTGGGGACTGATGGAGGGCTGTGGGGAGATGGGTTTAGTTGGATCAGTGTGGGGACTGATACTGGACTGTGGGGAGAAAGTGGGACAGAGGGATTAGTGTGGGGACTGATACAGGACTGTGGGGAGAGAAGGGGACAGTGGGATTTGTTTGGGGACTGATACATGACTGTGGGGAGAGAATGGGACAGTGGGATTAGTTTGGGGACTGATACCGGACTGTGGGGTCAGAGGGACAGTGGGATTAATGTAGGGACTGATACAGAACTGTGAGGAGAGAAGGGGACAGTTGGATCAGTGTGGGGACTGATACTGGACTGTGGGGACAGAATGGGGCAGTAGGATCAGTGTGGGGACTGACAGGACTGTGTGGAGAGTGTGTGACAGTGGGATTAGTTTTGGGATTGATACAGGACTGGGAGAGTGTGGGACAGTGGGATTAGTGTGGGGACTGATACAGGACTCTGGGGTCAGAGGGGCAGTGGGATTAGTGTGGGGACTGATACAGGACTGTGTGGAGAGAGTGGGACAGTGGGATTTGTTTGGGGACTGATACAGGACTATGGGGAGAGAGTGAGACAGTGGGATTAGTTTGGGGACTGATACGGGACTGTGGGGTCAGAGGGACAGTGGGATTAGTGTCGGGACTGATACAGGACTGTGGGGAGAGAGTGGGACAGTGGGATTATTTTGGGGACTGATACAGGACTGTAGGGAGAGAGGGGCAGTGGGATTACTTTGGGGACTGATAGAGGGCTGTGGGAAGAGAGTGTGACAGTGGGATTAGTTTGGGGACTGATACAGGACTGGGGAGAGAAGGGGACAGTGGGATTAGTGTGGGGACTGATACAGGACTGTGGGGTCAGAGGGACAGTGGGATTAGTGTGGGGAGTGATACAGGACTGTGGGGAGAGAGGGGGACAGTGGGATTAGTTTGGTGACTGATACAGGGCTGTGGGGAGAGAGAGACAGTGGGTTTAATGTGGGGACTGATACAGGACTGTGGGAGAGAGGGACAGTGGGATTAGTGTGGGGACAGACAGGACTGTGTGGAGAGAGTGGGACAGTGGGATTAGATTGGGAACTGATAGAGGGCAGTGGGAGAGAGGTACAGTGGGTTAAGTGTGGGGACTGATACAGGACTGTGGGAGAGAGGGACAGTGGGATTAGTTTGGGGACTGATAAAGGACAGTGGGGAGAGAGGGACAGTGGGATTAGTGTGGGGGACAGACTGGACTGTGTGGAGAGAGTGGGACAGTGGGATTAGTGTGGGGACTGACAGGACTGTGTGGAGAGAGAGGGACAGTGGGATTAGTTTGGTGTTCGATACAGAGCTGTGGGGAGAGAGGGACAGTGGGTTTCGTGTGGGGACTGATACAGTACTGTGGGAGAGAGGGACAGTGGGAATAGATTGGGGACTGATACAGGACTGTGGGAGAGAGTGGGACAGTGGGATTAGTTTGGGGACTGATAGAGGGCTGTGGGGAGAGAGGGACAGTGGGTTTAGTGTGGGGACTGATAGAGGGCTGTGTGGAGAGAGTGGGACAGTGGGATTAGTTTGGGGACTGATACAGGACTGTGTGGAGAGAGTGGGACAGTGGGATTTGTTTGGCGACTGATACAGGACTGTCGGGAGAGAGTGGGACAGTGGGATTAGTCTGGCGACTGATACAGGACTGTGGGGAGAGAAGGGGACAGTGGGATTAGTGTGGGGACTGATACAGGGCTGTGGGGTCAGACGGACAGTGTGATTAGTGTGGGGACTGATAGAGGGCTGTGGTGAGAGAGTGGGACAGTGGGATTAGTCTGGCGACTGATAGAGGACTGTGGGGAGAGAAGGGGACAGTGGGAGTGTGGGGACGGATACAGGGCAGTGGCGAGAGAGGGACAGTTGGATTAGTTTGGTGACTGATACAGGGCTGTGGGGAGAGAGGGATAGTGGGATTAGTGTGGGGACTGATACAGGACTATGGGGAGAGAGGGACAGTGGGATTAGTTTGTGGACTGATACAGGACTGTGGGGAGAGAGGGACAGTAGGATTAGTTTGGGGACTGATACAGGACTGTGGGGAGAGAGAGGGACAGTGGGATTAGTTTGGGGACTGATACAGGACTGTGTGGAGAGAGTGGGACAGTGGGATTAGTTTGGTGACTGATACAGGGCTGTGGGGAGAGAGGGACAGTGGGTTTAATGAGGGGACTGATACAGGACTGTGGGAGAGATGGACAGTGGGATTAGATTGGGAACTGATAGAGGGCTGTGGGAGAGAGGTACAGTGGGTTCAGTGTGGGGACTGATACGGGACTGTGTGGAGAGAGTGGGACAGTGGGATTAGTTTGGGGAATGATACAGGACTGTGGGCTTAGAGGGACAGTGGGATTAGTGTGGGGACTGATACAGGACTGTGTGGAGAGAGTGGGACATTGGGATTAGTGTGGGGATTGATACGGGACTGTGTGGGGAGAGAGGGACAGTGGTATTAGTTTGGGGACTGATACAGGGCTGTGGGGTCAGAGGGACAGTGGGATTAGTGTAGGGACTGATACAGGACTGTGGGGAGAGAGTGGGACAGTGGGATTAGTTTGGGGACTGATACGGGACTGTGGGGAGAGAGGGGCAGTGGGATTAGTGTGGGGACTGATACAGGACTGTGGGGTCAGAGGGACAGTGGGATTAGTGTGGGGAGTGATACAGGACTGTGGGGAGAGAGTGGGACAGTAGGATTAGTTTGGGGACTGATACACGACTGTGGGGAGAGAAGGGCAGTGGGATTACTTTGGGGACTGATAGAGGGCTGTGGGGAGAGAGTGTGACAGTGGGATTAATTTGGGGACTGATACAGGACTGTGGGGAGAGAAGGGGACAGTGGGATTTGTGTGGGGACTGATACAGGACGGGTCAGAGGGACAGTGGGATTAGTGTGGGGAGTGATACAGGACTGTGGGGAGAGAGGGGGACAGTGGGATTAGTTTGGTGACTGATACAGTGCTGTGGGGAGAGAGGGACAGTGGGTTTAATGTGGGGACTGATACAGGACTGTCGGGTCAGAGGGACAGTGGGATTAATGTAGGGACTGATACAGAACTGTGGAGAGAGAAGGGGACAGTGGGATTAGTTTGGGGATTGATACAGGACTGGGAGACTGTGGGTCAGTGGGATTAGTGTGGGGACTGATACAGGACTGTGGGGTCAGAGGGACAGAGGGATTAGTGTGGGGACATACAGGTCTGTGGGGAGAGAAGGGGACAGTGGGATTAGTGTGGGTACTGATACAGGACTGTGGGGTCAGAGCGACAGTGGGATTTGTGTGGGGGCTGATGCAGGACTGTTTGGAGAGAGTGGGACAGTGGGATTAGTGTGGGGACTGATACAGGACTGTGTGGAGAGAGTGGGGCAGTGGGATTAGTGTGGGGACTGATATAGGGCTGTGGGGAGAGAGGGGCAGTGGGATTAGTTTGGGGACAGATAGAGGGCTGTGGGGAGAGAGTGGGACAGTGGGATTAGTTTGGGGACTGATACAGGACTATGGGGAGAGAAGGGGACAGTGGGATTAGTGTGGGGACTGATACAGGACTGTGTGGAGAGAGTGGGGCAGTGGGATTAGTTTGGGGACTGATACAGGACTGTGGTGTCAGAGCGTGAGTGGGATTAGTGTGGGGACTGATGGAGGGCTATGGGGAGAGGGGTTTAGCTGGATTAGTGTGGGGACTGATACAGGACTGTGGGGAGAGAATGGGGCAGTGGAATCAGTGTGGGGACTGACAGGACTGTGTGGAGAGTGTGTGACAGTGGGATTAGTTTTGGGATTGATACAGGACTGGGAGAGTGTGGGACAGTGGGATTAGTGTGGGGACTGATACAGGACTGTGGGGTCAGAGGGACAGTGGGATTAGTGTGGGGACTGATACAGGACTGTGTGGAGAGAGTGGGACAGTGGGATTTGTTTGGGGACTGATACAGGACTATGGGGAGAGAGTGGGACAGTGGGATTAGTTTGTGGACTGATACGGGACTGTGGGGTCAGAGGGACAGTGGGATTAGTGTAGGGACTGATACAGGACTGTGGGGAGAGAGTGGGACAGTGGGATTAGTTTCGGGACTGATACAGGACTGTGGGGAGAGAGGGGCAGTGGGATTACTTTGGGGACTGATAGAGGGCTGTGGGGAGAGAGTATGACAGTGGGATTAGTTTGGGGACTGATACAGGACTGTGGGGAGAGAGTGGGGCAGGGGGGTTAGTGTGGGGACTGACAGGACTGTGGGGTCAGAGGGACAGTGGGATTAGAGTGGGGATTCATACAGGACTGGGAGAGTGTGGGGCAGTGGGATTAGTGTGGGAACTGATACAGGACTGTGGGGTCAGAGGGACAGTGGGATTAGTGTGGGGATTGATACAGGACTGGGAGAGTGTGGGGCAGTGGGATTAGTGTGGGGACTGATATAGGACTGTGGGGAGAAAGTGGGACGGAGGGATTAGTGTGGGGACTGATACAGGACTGTTGGGAGAGATTGGGACAGTGGGATTAGTTTGCGGACTGATACCGGACTGTGGGGTCAGAGGGACAGTGGGATTAATGTAGGGACTGATACAGAACTGTGGGGAGAGAAGGGGACAGTGGGATTTGTGTGGGGACTGATACAGGACTGTGGGGAGAAAGTGTGACAGAGGGATTAGTGTGGGGACTGATACAGGACTGTGTGGAGAGAGTGGGGCAGTGGGATTAGTTTGGGGACTGATACAGGTCTGTGGAGTCAGAGGGACAGTGGGATTAGTGTGGGGACTGATGGAGGGCTGTGGGGAGATGGGTTTAGTTGGATCAGTGTGGGGACTGATACTGGACTGTGGGGAGAAAGTGGGACAGAGGGATTAGTGTGGGGACTGATACAGGACTGTGGGGAGAGAAGGGGACAGTGGGATTTGTTTGGGGACTGATACATGACTGTGGGGAGAGATTGGGACAGTGGGATTAGTTTGGGGACTGATACCGGACTGTGGGGTCAGAGGGACAGTGGGATTAATGTAGGGACTGATACAGAACTGTGGGGAGAGAAGGGGACAGTTGGATCAGTGTGGGGACTGATACTGGACTGTGGGGACAGAATGGGGCAGTAGGATCAGTGTGGGGACTGACAGGACTGTGTGGAGAGTGTGTGACAGTGGGATTAGTTTTGGGATTGATACAGGACTGGGAGAGTGTGGGACAGTGGGATTAGTGTGGGGACTGATACAGGACTCTGGGGTCAGAGGGGCAGTGGGATTAGTGTGGGGACTGATACAGGACTGTGTGGAGAGAGTGGGACAGTGGGATTTGTTTGGGGACTGATACAGGACTATGGGGAGAGAGTGAGACAGTGGGATTAGTTTGGGGACTGATACGGGACTGTGGGATCAGAGGGACAGTGGGATTAGTGTAGGGACTGATACAGGACTGTGGGGAGAGAGTGGGACAGTGGGATTAGTTTCGGGAATGATACAGGACTGTGGGGAGAGAGGGGCAGTGGGATTACTTTGGGGACTGATAGTGGGCTGTGGGGAGAGAGTGTGACAGTGGGATTAGTTTGGGGACAGATACAGGACTGTGGGGAGAGGAGGGGTCAGTGGGATTAGTGTGGGGACTGATACAGGACTGTGGGGTCAGAGGGACAGTGGGATTAGAGTGGGGATTGATACAGGACTGAGAGAGTGTGGGGCAGTGGGATTAGTGTCGGGACTGACACAGGACTGTGGGGTCAGAGGGACAGTGGGATTAGTGTGGGGATTGATACAGGACTGGGAGAGTGTGGGGCAGTGGGATTAGTGTGGGGACTGATATAGGACTGTGGGGAGAAAGTGGGACGGAGGGATTAGTGTGGGGACTGATACAGGACTGTGGGGAGAAAGTGGGACAGTGGGATTAGTGTGGGGACTGATACAGAACTGTGGGGAGAGAAGGGGACAGTGGGATTTGTTTGGGGACTGATACAGGACTGTGGGGAGAGATTGGGACAGTGGGATTAGTTCGGGGACTGATACCGGACTGTGGGGTCAGAGGGACAGTGGGATTAATGTAGGGACTGATACAGAACTGTGGGGAGAGAAGGGGACAGTGGGATTAGTGTGGGGACTGATACAGGACTGTGGGGAGAGAGTGGGACAGTGGGATTAGTTTCGGGACTGATACAGGACTGTGGGGAGAGAGGGGCAGTGGGATTACTTTGGGGACTGATAGAGGGCTGTGGGGAGAGAGTATGACAGTGGGATTAGTTTGGGGACTGATACAGGACTGTGGGGAGAGAGTGGGGCAGGGGGGTTAGTGTGGGGACTGACAGGACTGTGGGGTCAGAGGGACAGTGGGATTAGAGTGGGGATTGATACAGGACTGGGAGAGTGTGGGGCAGTGGGATTAGTGTTTGAACTGATACAGGACTGTGGGGTCAGAGGGACAGTGGGATTAGTGTGGGGATTGATACAGGACTGGGAGAGTGTGGGGTAGTGGGATTAGTGTGGGGACTGATATAGGACTGTGGGGAGAAAGTGGGACGGAGGGATTAGTGTGGGGACTGATACAGGACTGTGGGGAGAAGGTGGGACAGAGGGATTAGTGTGGGGACTGATACAGGACTGTGGGGAGAGAAGGGGACAGTGGGATTTGTTTGGGGACTGATACAGGACTGTGGGGAGAGATTGGGACAGTGGGATTAGTTTGGGGACTGATACCGGACTGTGGGGTCAGAGGGACAGTGGGATTAATGTAGGGACTGATACAGAACTGTGGGGAGAGAAGGGGACAGTGGGATTAGTGTGGGGACTGATACAGGACTGTGGGGAGAAAGTGTGACAGAGGGATTAGTGTGGGGACTGATACAGGACTGTGTGGAGAGAGTGGGGCAGTGGGATTAGTTTGGGGACTGATACAGGTCTGTGGAGTCAGAGGGACAGTGGGATTAGTGTGGGGACTGATGGAGGGCTGTGGGGAGATGGGTTTAGTTGGATCAGTGTGGGGACTGATACTGGACTGTGGGGAGAAAGTGGGACAGTGGGATTAGTGTGGGGACTGATACAGGACTGTGGGGAGAGAGTGGGACAGTGGGATTAGTTTCGGGACTGATACAGGACTGTGGGGAGAGAGGGGCAGTGGGATTACTGTGGGGACTGATACAGGACTGTGGGGAGAAAGTGGGACAGAGGGATTAGTGTGGGGACTGATACAGGACTGTGGGGAGAGAAGGGGACAGTGGGATTTGTTTGGGGACTGATACAGGACTGTGGGGAGAGATTGGGACAGTGGGATTAGTTTGGGGACTGATACCGGACTGTGGGGTCAGAGGGACAGTGGGATTAATGTAGGGACTGATACAGAACTGTGGGGAGAGAAGGGGACAGTTGGATCAGTGTGGGGACTGATACTGGACTGTGGGGACAGAATGGGGCAGTAGGATCAGTGTGGGGACTGACAGGACTGTGTGGAGAGTGTGTGACAGTGGGATTAGTTTTGGGATTGATACAGGACTGGGAGAGTGTGGGACAGTGGGATTAGTGTGGGGACTGATACAGGACTCTGGGGTCAGAGGGGCAGTGGGATTAGTGTGGGGACTGATACAGGACTGTGTGGAGAGAGTGGGACAGTGGGATTTGTTTGGGGACTGATACAGGACTATGGGGAGAGAGTGAGACAGTGGGATTAGTTTGGGGACTGATACGGGACTGTGGGATCAGAGGGACAGTGGGATTAGTGTAGGGACTGATACAGGACTGTGGGGAGAGAGTGGGACAGTGGGATTAGTTTCGGGAATGATACAGGACTGTGGGGAGAGAGGGGCAGTGGGATTACTTTGGGGACTGATAGTGGGCTGTGGGGAGAGAGTGTGACAGTGGGATTAGTTTGGGGACAGATACAGGACTGTGGGGAGAGGAGGGGTCAGTGGGATTAGTGTGGGGACTGATACAGGACTGTGGGGTCAGAGGGACAGTGGGATTAGAGTGGGGATTGATACAGGACTGAGAGAGTGTGGGGCAGTGGGATTAGTGTCGGGACTGACACAGGACTGTGGGGTCAGAGGGACAGTGGGATTAGTGTGGGGATTGATACAGGACTGGGAGAGTGTGGGGCAGTGGGATTAGTGTGGGGACTGATATAGGACTGTGGGGAGAAAGTGGGACGGAGGGATTAGTGTGGGGACTGATACAGGACTGTGGGGAGAAAGTGGGACAGTGGGATTAGTGTGGGGACTGATACAGGACTGTGGGGAGAGAAGGGGACAGTGGGATTTGTTTGGGGACTGATACAGGACTGTGGGGAGAGATTGGGACAGTGGGATTAGTTCGGGGACTGATACCGGACTGTGGGGTCAGAGGGACAGTGGGATTAATGTAGGGACTGATACAGAACTGTGGGGAGAGAAGGGGACAGTGGGATTAGTGTGGGGACTGATACAGGACTGTGGGGAGAAAGTGTGACAGAGGGATTAGTGTGGGGACTGATACAGGACTGTGGGGAGAGAATGGGGCAGTGGGATCAGTGTGGGGACTGACAGCACTGTGTGGAGAGTGTGGGACAGTGGGATTAGTTTGGGGATTGATACAGGACTGGGAGAGTGTGGGTCAGTGGGATTAGTGTGGGGACATACAGGACTGTGGCGTCAGAGGGACAGTGGGATTAATGTAGGGACTGATACAGAACTGTGGGGAGAGAAGGGGACAGTGGGATTAGTGTGGGGACTGATACAGGACTGTGGGGAGAAAGTGTGACAGAGGGATTAGTGTGGGGACTGATACTGTCCTGTGGGGAGAGAATGGGGCAGTGGGATCAGTGTGGGGACTGACAGCACTGTGTGGAGAGTGTGGGACAGTGGGATTAGTTTGGGGATTGATACAGGACTGGGAGAGTGTGGGTCAGTGGGATTTGTGTGGGGACTGATACAGGACTGTGGGGAGAGAAGGGGACAGTGGGATTTGTTTGGGGACTGATACAGGACTGTGGGGAGAGATTGGGAGAGTGGGATTAGTTTGGGGACTGATACCGGACTGTGGGGTCAGAGGGACAGTGGGATTAATGTAGGGACTGATACAGAACTGTGGGGAGAGAAGGGGACATTGGGATTAGTGTGGGGACTGATACAGGACTGTGGGGAGAGAATGGGGCAGTGGGATCAGTGTGGGGACTGACAGCAATGTGTGGAGAGTGTGGGACAGTGGGATTAGTTTGGGGATTGATACAGGACTGTGGGGTCAGAGGGACAGTGGGATTAGTGTGGGGACTGATACAGGTCTGCGGGGAGAGAAGGGAACAGTCGGATTAGTGTGGGTACTGATACAGGACTGTGTGGTCAGAGCGACAGTGGGATTAGTGTGGGGGCTGATGCAGGACTGTTTGGAGAGAGTGGGACTGGGATTCGTGTGGGGACTGATACAGGACTGTGTGGAGAGAGTGGGGCAGTGGGATTAGTGTGGGGACTGATATAGGGCTGTGGGGTCAGAGGGACAGTGCCATTAGTGTGGGGACTGATAGAGGGCTGTGGGGAGAGTGGGACAGTGGGATTAGTGTCGGGACTGATACTGGACTGTGGGGAGAAAGTGGGACAGAGGGATTAGTGTGGGTACTGATAAAGGACTGTGGGGAGAGAGGGGCAGTGGGATTAGTTTGGGGACAGATAGAGGGCTGTGGGGAGAGAGTGGGACTGTGGGATTAGTTTGGGGACTGATACAGGACTATGGGGAGAGAAGGGGACGGTGGGATTAGTGTGGGGACTGATACAGGACTGTGTGGAGAGAGTGGGGCAGTGGGATTAGTTTGGGGACTGATACAGGTCTGTGGTGTCAGAGGGACAGTGGGATTAGTGTGGGGACTGATGGAGGGCTGTGGGGAGTGGGGTTTAGTTGGATTAGTGTGGGGACTGATACAGGACTGTGGGGAGAGAATGGGGCAGTGGGATCAGTGTGGTGACTGACAGGACTGTGTGGAGAGTGTGTGACAGTGGGATTAGTTTTGGGATTGATACAGGACTGGGAGAGTGTGGGACAGTGGGATTAGTGTGGGGACTGATACAGGACTGTGGGGTCAGAGGGACAGTGGGATTAGTGTGGGGACTGATACAGGACTGTGTGGAGAGAGTGGGACAGTGGGATTTGTTTGTGGACTGATACAGGACTATGGGGAGAGAGTGGGACAGTGGGATTAGTTTGGGGACTGATACGGGACTGTGGGGAGAGAGGGGCAGTGGGATTACTGGGGACTGATAGAGGGCTGTGGGGAGAGAGTGTGACAGTGGGATTAGTCTGGGGACAGATACAGGACTGTGGGGAGAGGAGGGGTCAGTGGGATTAGTGTGGGGACTGATACAGGACTGTGGGGTCAGAGGGACAGTGGGATTAGTGTGGGGACTGATACAGGACCGTGTGGAGAGAGTGGGACAGTGGGATTTGTTTGGGGACTGATACAGGACTGTGGGGAGAGAGTGGGGCAGGGGGGTTAGTGTGGGGACTGACAGGACTGTGGGGTCAGAGGGACAGTGGGATTAGAGTGGGGATTGATACAGGACTGGGAGAGTGTGGGGCAGTGGGATTAGTGTGGGAACTGATACAGGTATGTGGGGTCAGAGGGACAGTGGGATTAGTGTAGGGACTGATACAGGACTGTGGGGAGAGAGTGGGACAGTGGGATTAGTTTCGGGTCTGATACAGGACTGTGGGGAGAGAGGGGCAGTGGGATTACTTTGGGGACTGATAGAGGGCAGTGGGGAGAGAGTGTGACAGTGGGATTAGTTTGGGGACAGATCCAGGACTGTGGGGAGAGGAGGGGTCAGTGGGATTAGTGTGGGGACTGATACAGGACTGTGGTTTCAGAGGGACAGTGGGATTAGTATGGGGACTGATACAGGACTGTGTGGAGAGAGTGGGACAGTGGGATTTGTTTGGGGACTGATACAGGACTGTGGGGAGAGAGTGGGGCAGGGGGGTTAGTGTGGGGACTGACAGGACTGTGGGGTCAGAGGGACAGTGGGATAAGAGTGGGGATTGATACAGGACTGGGAGAGTGTGGGGCAGTGGGATTACTGTGGGGACTGATACAGGAATGTGGGGAGAGAATGGGGCAGTGGGATCAGTGTGGGGACTGACAGGACTGTGTGGAGAGTGTGTGACAGTGGGATTAGTTTTGGGATTGATACAGGACTGTGGGGAGAGAGGGGCAGTGGGAATACTTTGGGGACTGATAGAGGGCTGGTGGGAGAGAGTGTGACATTGGGATTAGTGTGGGGACTGATACAGGACTGTGGGGTCAGAGGGACAGTGGGATTAGTGTGGGGACTGATACAGGACTCTGGGGAGAGAGTGGGACAGTGGGATTAGTTTGGGGACTGATTCGGGACTGTGGGGTCAGAGGGACAGTGGGATTAGTGAAGGGACTGATACAGGACTGTGTGGTCAGAGCGACAGTGGGATTAGTGTGGGGGCTGATGCAGGCCTGTGGGAGAGAGTGGGACAGTGGGATTCGTGTGGGGACTGATACAGGACTGTGTGGAGAGAGTGGGGCAGTGGGATTAGTGTGGGGACTGATATAGGGCTGTGGGGTCAGAGGGACAGTGCCATTAGTGTGGGGACTGATAGAGGGCAGTGGGGAGAGTGGGACAGTGGGATTAGTTTGGGGACTGATACAGGACTGTGGGAGAGAGTGGGACAGTGGGATTCGTGTGGGGACTGATACAGGACTGTGTGGAGAGAGTGGGGCAGTGGGATTAGTGTGGGGACTGATATAGGGCTGTGGGGTCAGAGGGACAGTGCCATTAGTGTGGGGACTGATAGAGGGCTGTGGGGAGAGTGGGACAGTGGGATTAGTGTCGGGACTGATACTGGACTGTGGGGATTAAGTGGGACAGAAGGATTAGTGTGGGTACTGATAAAGGACTGTGGGGAGAGAGGGGCAGTGGGATTAGTTTGGGGACAGATAGAGGGCTGTGGGGAGAGAGTGGGACAGTGGGATTAGTTTGGGGACTGATACAGGACTATGGGGAGAGAAGGGGACGGTGGTATTAGTGTGGGGACTGATACAGGACTGTGTGGAGAGAGTGGGGCAGTGGGATTAGTTTGGGGACTGATACAGGTCTGTGGTGTCAGAGGGACAGTGGGATTAGTGTGGGGACTGATGGAGGGCTGTGGGGAGGGGTTTAGTTGGATTAGTGTGGGGACTGATACAGGACTGTGGGGAGAGAATGGGGCAGTGGGATCAGTGTGGTGACTGACAGGACTGTGTGGAGAGTGCGTGACAGTGGGATTAGTTTTGGGATTGATACAGGACTGGGAGAGTGTGGGACAGTGGGATTAGTGTGGGGACTGATACAGGACTGTGGGGTCAGAGGGACAGTGGGATTAGTGTGGGGACTGATACAGGACTGTGTGGAGAGAGTGGGACAGTGGGATTTGTTTGTGGACTGATACAGGA
This sequence comes from Hypanus sabinus, assembly GCF_030144855.1. Classification (NCBI taxonomy): domain Eukaryota; kingdom Metazoa; phylum Chordata; class Chondrichthyes; order Myliobatiformes; family Dasyatidae; genus Hypanus; species Hypanus sabinus. The sequence goes on from NC_082714.1 coordinate 83,989,543, forward strand.
CTATGGGGAGAGAGTGGGACAGTGGGATTAGTTTGGGGACTGATACGGGACTGTGGGGAGAGAGGGGCAGTGGGATTACTTTGGGGACTGATAGAGGGCTGTGGGGAGAGAGTGTGACAGTGGGATTAGTCTGGGGACAGATGCAGGACTGTGGGGAGAGGAGGGGTCAGTGGGATTAGTGTGGGGACTGATACAGGACTGTGGGGTCAGAGGGACAGTGGGATTAGTGTGGGGACTGATACAGGACTGTGTGGAGAGAGTGGGACAGTGGGATTTGTTTGGGGACTGATACAGGACTGGGGAGAGAGTGGGGCAGCGGGGTTAGTGTGGGGACTGACAGGACTGTGGGGTCAGAGGGACAGTGGGATTAGAGTGGCGATTGATACAGGACGGAGAGTGTGGGGCAGTGGGATTAGTGTGGGAACTGATACAGGTATGTGGGGTCAGAGGGACAGTGGGATTAGTGTAGGGACTGATACAGGACTGTGGGGAGAGAGTGGGACAGTGGGATTAGTTTCGGGTCTGATACAGGACTGTGGGGAGAGAGGGGCAGTGGGATTACTTTGGGGACTGATAGAGGGCAGTGGGGAGAGAGTGTGACAGTGGGTTAGTTTGGGGACAGATCCAGGACTGTGGGGAGAGGAGGGGTCAGTGGGATTAGTGTGGGGACTGATACAGGACTGTGGTTTCAGAGGGACAGTGGGATTAGTATGGGGACTGATACAGGACTGTGTGGAGAGAGTGGGACAGTGGGATTTGTTTGGGGACTGATACAGGACTGTGGGGAGAGAGTGGGGCAGGGGGGTTAGTGTGGGGACTGACAGGACTGTGGGGTCAGAGGGACAGTGAGATAAGAGTGGGGATTGATACAGGACTGGGAGAGTGTGGGGCAGTGGGATTACTGTGGGGACTGATACAGGAATGTGGGGAGAGAATGGGGCAGTGGGATCAGTGTGGGGACTGACAGGACTGTGTGGAGAGTGTGTGACAGTGGGATTAGTTTTGGGATTGATACAGGACTGTGGGGAGAGAGGGGCAGTGGGATTACTTTGGGGACTGATAGAGGGCTGTGGGGAGAGAGAGACAGTGGGATTACTTTGGGGACTGATAGAGGGCTGTGGGGAGAGAGTGTGACAGTGGGATTAGTCTGGGGACAGATACAGGACTGTGGGGAGAGGAGGGGTCAGTGGGATTAGTGTGGGGACTGATACAGGACTGTGGGGAGAGAGGGGGACAGTGGGATTAGTTTGGTGACTGATACAGGGCTGTGGGGAGAGAGAGACAGTGGGTTTAATGTGGGGACTGATACAGGACTGTGGGAGAGAGAGTCAGTGGGATTAGTGTGGGGACAGAGAGGACTGTGTGGAGAGAGTGGGACAGTGGGATTAGATTGGGAACTGATAGAGGGCTGTGGGAGAGAGGTACAGTGGGGTTAGTTTGGGGACTGATACAGGACTGTGGGGAGAGAGGGACAGTGGGATAAGTTTGGGGACATACAGGGCTGTGGGGTCAGAGGGACAGTGGGATTAGTGTAGGGACTGATACAGGACTGTGGGGAGAGAGTGGGACAGTGGGATTAGTTTGGGGACTGATACTGGACTGTGGGGAGAGAGGCGCAGTGGGATTACTTTGGGGACTGATAGAGGGCTGTGGGAAGAGAGTGTGACAGTGGGATTAGTTTGGGGACTGATACAGGACTGGGGAGAGAAGGGGACAGTGGGATTAGTGTGGGGACTGATACAGGACTGTGGGGTCAGAGGGACAGTGGGATTAGTGTGGGGAGTGATACAGGACTGTGGGGAGAGAGGGGGACAGTGGGATTAGTTTGGTGACTGATACAGGACTGTGGGGTCAGAGGGACAGTGGGATTAGTGTGGGGAGTGATACAGGACTGTGGGGAGAGAGGGGGACAGTGGGATTAGTTTGGGGACTGATACAGGACTGTGGAAAGTGAGTGGGACAGTGGGATTAGTTTGGGGACTGATTAGGACTGTATGGAGAGAGTGGGACAGTGGGATTTCTTTGGGGACTGATACAGGACTGTGGGAAGTGAGTGGGACAGTGGGATTAGTTTGGGGACTGATACAGGACTGTGGGGAGAGAGGGGCAGTAGGATTAGTTTGGGGACTGATACTGGACTGTGCGGAGAGAAGGGGACAGTGGGATTAGTTTGGGGACTGATACAGGACTGTGGGGAGAGAAGGGGACAGTGGGATTAGTGTGGGGACTGATACAGGACTGTGGAGTCAGAGGGACAGTGGGATTAGTGTGGGGAATGATACAGTACTGTGTGGAGAGAGTGGGACAGTGGGATTAGTTTGGGGAATGATACAGGACTGTGGGGTTAGAGGGACAGTGGGATTAGTGTGGGGACTGATACAGGACTGTGTGGAGAGAGTGGGACAGTTGGATTTGTGTGGGGACTGATACAGCACTGTGGGGAGAGAGTGGGACAGTGGGGTTAGTTTGGGGACTGATACAGGACTGTGGGGAGAGAGGGACAGTGGGATAAGTTTGGGGACTGATACAGGGCTGTGGGATCAGAGGGACAGTGGGATTAGTGTAGGGACTGATACAGGACTGTGGGGAGAGAGTGGGACAGTGGGATTAGTTTGGGGACTGATACAGGACTGTGGGGAGAGAGGGGCAGTGGGATTACTTTGGGGACTGATAGAGGGCTGTGGGAAGAGAGTGTGACAGTGGGATTAGTTTGGGGACTGATACAGGACTGTGGGGAGAGAGGGGCAGTGGGATTAGTGAAGGGACTGATACAGGACTGTGTGGTCAGAGCGACAGTGGGATTAGTGTGGGGGCTGATGCAGGCCTGTGGGAGAGAGTGGGACAGTGGGATTCGTGTGGGGACTGATACAGGACTGTGTGGAGAGAGTGGGGCAGTGGGATTAGTGTGGGGACTGATATAGGGCTGTGGGGTCAGAGGGACAGTGCCATTAGTGTGGGGACTGATAGAGGGCAGTGGGGAGAGTGGGACAGTGGGATTAGTTTGGGGACTGATACAGGACTGTGGGAGAGAGTGGGACAGTGGGATTCGTGTGGGGACTGATACAGGACTGTGTGGAGAGAGTGGGGCAGTGGGATTAGTGTGGGGACTGATATAGGGCTGTGGGGTCAGAGGGACAGTGCCATTAGTGTGGGGACTGATAGAGGGCTGTGGGGAGAGTGGGACAGTGGGATTAGTGTCGGGACTGATACTGGACTGTGGGGATTAAGTGGGACAGAAGGATTAGTGTGGGTACTGATAAAGGACTGTGGGGAGAGAGGGGCAGTGGGATTAGTTTGGGGACAGATAGAGGGCTGTGGGGAGAGAGTGGGACAGTGGGATTAGTTTGGGGACTGATACAGGACTATGGGGAGAGAAGGGGACGGTGGTATTAGTGTGGGGACTGATACAGGACTGTGTGGAGAGAGTGGGGCAGTGGGATTAGTTTGGGGACTGATACAGGTCTGTGGTGTCAGAGGGACAGTGGGATTAGTGTGGGGACTGATGGAGGGCTGTGGGGAGGGGTTTAGTTGGATTAGTGTGGGGACTGATACAGGACTGTGGGGAGAGAATGGGGCAGTGGGATCAGTGTGGTGACTGACAGGACTGTGTGGAGAGTGCGTGACAGTGGGATTAGTTTTGGGATTGATACAGGACTGGGAGAGTGTGGGACAGTGGGATTAGTGTGGGGACTGATACAGGACTGTGGGGTCAGAGGGACAGTGGGATTAGTGTGGGGACTGATACAGGACTGTGTGGAGAGAGTGGGACAGTGGGATTTGTTTGTGGACTGATACAGGACTATGGGGAGAGAGTGGGACAGTGGGATTAGTTTGGGGACTGATACGGGACTGTGGGGAGAGAGGGGCAGTGGGATTACTTTGGGGACTGATAGAGGGCTGTGGGGAGAGAGTGTGACAGTGGGATTAGTCTGGGGACAGATGCAGGACTGTGGGGAGAGGAGGGGTCAGTGGGATTAGTGTGGGGACTGATACAGGACTGTGGGGTCAGAGGGACAGTGGGATTAGTGTGGGGACTGATACAGGACTGTGTGGAGAGAGTGGGACAGTGGGATTTGTTTGGGGACTGATACAGGACTGGGGAGAGAGTGGGGCAGCGGGGTTAGTGTGGGGACTGACAGGACTGTGGGGTCAGAGGGACAGTGGGATTAGAGTGGCGATTGATACAGGACGGAGAGTGTGGGGCAGTGGGATTAGTGTGGGAACTGATACAGGTATGTGGGGTCAGAGGGACAGTGGGATTAGTGTAGGGACTGATACAGGACTGTGGGGAGAGAGTGGGACAGTGGGATTAGTTTCGGGTCTGATACAGGACTGTGGGGAGAGAGGGGCAGTGGGATTACTTTGGGGACTGATAGAGGGCAGTGGGGAGAGAGTGTGACAGTGGGTTAGTTTGGGGACAGATCCAGGACTGTGGGGAGAGGAGGGGTCAGTGGGATTAGTGTGGGGACTGATACAGGACTGTGGTTTCAGAGGGACAGTGGGATTAGTATGGGGACTGATACAGGACTGTGTGGAGAGAGTGGGACAGTGGGATTTGTTTGGGGACTGATACAGGACTGTGGGGAGAGAGTGGGGCAGGGGGGTTAGTGTGGGGACTGACAGGACTGTGGGGTCAGAGGGACAGTGAGATAAGAGTGGGGATTGATACAGGACTGGGAGAGTGTGGGGCAGTGGGATTACTGTGGGGACTGATACAGGAATGTGGGGAGAGAATGGGGCAGTGGGATCAGTGTGGGGACTGACAGGACTGTGTGGAGAGTGTGTGACAGTGGGATTAGTTTTGGGATTGATACAGGACTGTGGGGAGAGAGGGGCAGTGGGATTACTTTGGGGACTGATAGAGGGCTGTGGGGAGAGAGAGACAGTGGGATTACTTTGGGGACTGATAGAGGGCTGTGGGGAGAGAGTGTGACAGTGGGATTAGTCTGGGGACAGATACAGGACTGTGGGGAGAGGAGGGGTCAGTGGGATTAGTGTGGGGACTGATACAGGACTGTGGGGTCAGAGGGACAGTGGGATTAGTGTGGGGACTGATACAGGACTGTGTGGAGAGAGTGGGACAGTGGGATTTGTTTGGGGACTGATACAGGACTGTGGGGAGAGAGTGGGGCAGGGGGGTTAGTGTGGGGACTGACAGGACTGTGGGGTCAGAGGGACAGTGGGATTAGAGTGGGGATTGATACAGGACTGGGAGAGTGTGGGGCAGTGGGATTAGTGTGGGAACTGATACAGGTATGTGGGGTCAGAGGGACAGTGGGATTAGTGTAGGGACTGATACAGGACTGTGGGGAGAAAGTGGGACAGTGGGATTAGTTTCGGGTCTGATACAGGACTGTGGGGAGAGAGGGGCAGTGGGATTACTTTGGGGACTGATAGAGGGCAGTGGGGAGAGAGTGTGACAGTGGGATTAGTTTGGGGACAGATCCAGGACTGTGGGGAGAGGAGGGGTCAGTGGGATTAGTGTGGGGACTGATACAGGACTGTGGTTTCAGAGGGACAGTGGGATTAGTATGGGGACTGATACAGGACTGTGTGGAGAGAGTGGGACAGTGGGATTTGTTTGGGGACTGATACAGGACTGTGGGGAGAGAGTGGGGCAGGGGGGTTAGTGTGGGGACTGACAGGACTGTGGGGTCAGAGGGACAGTGAGATAAGAGTGGGGATTGATACAGGACTGGGAGAGTGTGGGGCAGTGGGATTACTGTGGGGACTGATACAGGAATGTGGGGAGAGAATGGGGCAGTGGGATCAGTGTGGGGACTGACAGGACTGTGTGGAGAGTGTGTGACAGTGGGATTAGTTTTGGGATTGATACAGGACTGCGGAGAGAGAGGGGCAGTGGGATTACTTTGGGGACTGATAGAGGGCTGTGGGGAGAGAGTGTGACAGTGGGATTAGTTTGGGGACAGATACAGGACTGTGGGGAGAGGAGGGGTCAGTGGGATTAGTGTGGGGACTGATACAGGACTGTGGGGTCAGAGGGATAGTGGGATTAGTGTGGGGACTGATACAGGACTCTGGGGAGAGAGTGGGACAGTGGGATTAGTTTGGGGACAGATACGGGACTGTGGGGTCAGAGGGACAGTGGGATTAGTGAAGGGACTGATACAGGACTGTGGGGAGAGAGGGGCAGTGGGATTACTTTGGGGACTGATAGAGGGCTGTGGGGAGAGGTGGGGTCAGTGGGATTAGTGTGGGGACTGATACAGGACTGTGGGGTCAGAGGGACAGTCGGATTAGTGTGGGGACTGATACAGGACTGTGTGGAGAGAGTGGGACAGTGGGATTTGTTTGGGGACTGATACAGGACTGTGGGGAGAGAGTGGGGCAGGGGGGTTAGTGTGGGGACTGACAGGACTGTGGGGTCAGAGGGACAGTGGGATTAGAGTGGGGACTGATACAGGACTGTGTGGAGAGAGTGGGACAGTGGGATTTGTTTGGGGACTGATACAGGACTGTGGGGAGAGAGTGGGGCAGGGGGGTTAGTGTGGGGACTGACAGGACTGTGGGGTCAGAGGGACAGTGGGATTAGAGTGGGGATTGATACAGGACTGGGAGAGTGTGGGGCAGTGGGATTAGTGTGGGAACTGATACAGGACTGTGGGGTCAGAGGGACAGTGGGATTAGTGTGGGGATTGATACAGGACTGGGAGAGTGTGGGGCAGTGGGATTAGTGTGGGGACTGATATAGGACTGTGGGGAGAAAGTGGGACGGAGGGATTAGTGTGGGGACTGATACAGGACTGTGGGGAGAAAGTGGGACAGAGGGATTAGTGTGGGGACTGATACAGGACTGTGGGGAGAGAAGGGGACAGTGGGATTTGTTTGGGGACTGATACAGGACTGTGGGGAGAGATTGGGACAGTGGGATTAGTTTGGGGACTGATACCGGACTGTGGGGTCAGAGGGAGAGTGGGATTAATGTAGGGACTGATACAGAACTGTGGGGAGAGAAGGGGACAGTGGGATTAGTGTGGGGACTGATACAGGACTGTGGGGAGAAAGTGTGACATAGGGATTAGTGTGGGGACTAATACAGGACTGTGTGGTCAGAGCGACAGTGGGATTAGTGTGGGGGCTGATGCAGGACTGTGGGAGAGAGTGGGACAGTGGGATTCGTGTGGGGACTGATACAGGACTGTGTGGAGAGAGTGGGGCAGTGGGATTAGTGTGGGGACTGATATAGGGCTGTGGGGTCAGAGGGACAGTGCCATTAGTGTGGGGACTGTTAGAGGGCTTTGGGGAGAGTGGGACAGTGGGATTAGTTTGGGGACTGATACAGGACTGTGGGAGAGAGTGGGACAGTGGGATTCGTGTGGGGACTGATACAGGACTGTGTGGAGAGAGTGGGGCAGTGGGATTAGTGTGGGGACTGATATAGGGCTGTGGGGTCAGAGGGACAGTGCCATTAGTGTGGGGACTGATAGAGGGCTGTGGGGAGAGTGGGACAGTGGGATTAGTGTCGGGACTGATACTGGACTGTGGGGAGAAAGTGGGACAGAAGGATTAGTGTGGGTACTGATAAAGGACTGTGGGGAGAGAGGGGCAGTGGGATTAGTTTGGGGACAGATAGAGGGCTGTGGGGAGAGAGTGGGACAGTGGGATTAGTTTGGGGACTGATACAGGACTATGGGGAGAGAAGGGGACGGTGGTATTAGTGTGGGGACTGATACAGGACTGTGTGGAGAGAGTGGGGCAGTGGGATTAGTTTGGGGACTGATACAGGTCTGTGGTGTCAGAGGGACAGTGGGATTAGTGTGGGGACTGATGGAGGGCTGTGGGGAGAGGGGTTTAGTTGGATTAGTGTGGGGACTGATACAGGACTGTGGGGAGAGAATGGGGCAGTGGGATCAGTGTGGTGACTGACAGGACTGTGTGGAGAGTGCGTGACAGTGGGATTAGTTTTGGGATTGATACAGGACTGGGAGAGTGTGGGACAGTGGGATTAATGTGGGGACTGATACAGGACTGTGGGGTCAGAGGGACAGTGGGATTAGTGTGGGGACTGATACAGGACTGTGTTGAGAGAGTGGGACAGTGGGATTTGTTTGTGGACTGATACAGGACTATGGGGAGAGAGTGGGACAGTGGGATTAGTTTGGGGACTGATACGGGACTGTGGGGAGAGAGGGGCAGTGGGATTACTTTGGGGACTGATAGAGGGCTGTGGGGAGAGAGTGTGACAGTGGGATTAGTCTGGGGACAGATACAGGACTGTGGGGAGAGGAGGGGTCAGTGGGATTAGTGTGGGGACTGATACAGGACTGTCGGTTCAGAGGGACAGTGGGATTAGTGTGTGGACTGATACAGGACTGTGTGGAGAGAGTGGGACAGTGGGATTTGTTTGGGGACTGATACAGGACTGTGGGGAGAGAGTGGGGCAGGGGGGTTAGTGTGGGAACTGATACAGGTATGTGGGGTCAGAGGGACAGTGGGATTAGTGTAGGGACTGATACAGGACTGTGGGGAGAGAGTGGGACAGTGGGATTAGTTTCGGGTCTGATACAGGACTGTGGGGAGAGAGGGGCAGTGGGATTACTTTGGGGACTCATAGAGGGCAGTGGGGAGAGAGTGTGACAGTGGGATTAGTTTGGGGACAGATCCAGGACTGTGGGGAGAGGAGGGGTCAGTGGGATTAGTGTGGGGACTGATACAGGACTGTGGTTTCAGAGGGACAGTGGGATTAGTATGGGGACTGATACAGGACTGTGTGGAGAGAGTGGGACAGTGGGATTTGTTTGGGGACTGATACAGGACTGTGGGGAGAGAGTGGGGCAGGGGGGTTAGTGTGGGGACTGACAGGACTGTGGGGTCAGAGGGACAGTGAGATAAGAGTGGGGATTGATACAGGACTGGGAGAGTGTGGGGCAGTGGGATTACTGTGGGGACTGATACAGGAATGTGGGGAGAGAATGGGGCAGTGGGATCAGTGTGGGGACTGACAGGACTGTGTGGAGAGTGTGTGACAGTGGGATTAGTTTTGGGATTGATACAGGACTGTGCGGAGAGAGGGGCAGTGGGATTACTTTGGGGACTGATAGAGGGCTGTGGGGAGAGAGTGTGACAGTGGGATTAGTTTGGGGACAGATACAGGACTGTGGGGAGAGGAGGGGTCAGTGGGATTAGTGTGGGGACTGATACAGGACTGTGGGGTCAGAGGGATAGTGGGATTAGTGTGGGGACTGATACAGGACTCTGGGGAGAGAGTGGGACAGTGGGATTAGTTTGGGGACAGATACGGGACTGTGGGGTCAGAGGGACAGTGGGATTAGTGAAGGGACTGATACAGGACTGTGGGGAGAGAGGGGCAGTGGGATTACTTTGGGGACTGATAGAGGGCTGTGGGGAGAGGTGGGGTCAGTGGGATTAGTGTGGGGACTGATACAGGACTGTGGGGTCAGAGGGACAGTCGGATTAGTGTGGGGACTGATACAGGACTGTGTGGAGAGAGTGGGACAGTGGGATTTGTTTGGGGACTGATACAGGACTGTGGGGAGAGAGTGGGGCAGGGGGGTTAGTGTGGGGACTGACAGGACTGTGGGGTCAGAGGGACAGTGGGATTAGAGTGCGGACTGATACAGGACTGTGTGGAGAGAGTGGGACAGTGGGATTTGTTTGGGGACTGATACAGGACTGTGGGGAGAGAGTGGGGCAGGGGGGTTAGTGTGGGGACTGACAGGACTGTGGGGTCAGAGGGACAGTGGGATTAGAGTGGGGATTGATACAGGACTGGGAGAGTGTGGGGCAGTGGGATTAGTGTGGGAACTGATACAGGACTGTGGGGTCAGAGGGACAGTGGGATTAGTGTGGGGATTGATACAGGACTGGGAGAGTGTGGGGCAGTGGGATTAGTGTGGGGACTGATATAGGACTGTGGGGAGAAAGTGGGACGGAGGGATTAGTGTGGGGACTGATACAGGACTGTGGGGAGAAAGTGGGACAGAGGGATTAGTGTGGGGACTGATACAGGACTGTGGGGAGAGAAGGGGACAGTGGGATTTGTTTGGGGACTGATACAGGACTGTGGGGAGAGATTGGGACAGTGGGATTAGTTTGGGGACTGATACCGGACTGTGGGGTCAGAGGGAGAGTGGGATTAATGTAGGGACTGATACAGAACTGTGGGGAGAGAAGGGGACAGTGGGATTAGTGTGGGGACTGATACAGGACTGTGGGGAGAAAGTGTGACATAGGGATTAGTGTGGGGACTAATACAGGACTGTGTGGTCAGAGCGACAGTGGGATTAGTGTGGGGGCTGATGCAGGACTGTGGGAGAGAGTGGGACAGTGGGATTCGTGTGGGGACTGATACAGGACTGTGTGGAGAGAGTGGGGCAGTGGGATTAGTGTGGGGACTGATATAGGGCTGTGGGGTCAGAGGGACAGTGCCATTAGTGTGGGGTCTGTTAGAGGGCTGTGGGGAGAGTGGGACAGTGGGATTAGTTTGGGGACTGATACAGGACTGTGGGAGAGAGTGGGACAGTGGGATTCGTGTGGGGACTGATACAGGACTGTGTGGAGAGAGTGGGGCAGTGGGATTAGTGTGGGGACTGATATAGGGCTGTGTGGTCAGAGGGACAGTGCCATTAGTGTGGGGACTGATAGAGGGCTGTGGGGAGAGTGGGACAGTGGGATTAGTGTCGGGACTGATACTGGACTGTGGGGAGAAAGTGGGACAGAAGGATTAGTGTGGGTACTGATAAAGGACTGTGGGGAGAGAGGGGCAGTGGGATTAGTTTGGGGACAGATAGAGGGCTGTGGGGAGAGAGTAGGACAGTGGGATTAGTTTGGGGACTGATACAGGACTATGGGGAGAGAAGGGGACGGTGGTATTAGTGTGGGGACTGATACAGGACTGTGTGGAGAGAGTGGGGCAGTGGGATTAGATTGGGGACTGATACAGGTCTGTGGTGTCAGAGTGACAGTGGGATTAGTGTGGGGACTGATGGAGGGCTGTGGGGAGAGGGGTTTAGTTGGATTAGTGTGGGGACTGATACAGGACTGTGGGGAGAGAATGGGGCAGTGGGATCAGTGTGGTGACTGACAGGACTGTGTGGAGAGTGCGTGACAGTGGGATTAGTTTTGGGATTGATACAGGACTGGGAGAGTGTGGGACAGTGGGATTAGTGTGGGGACTGATACAGGACTGTGGGGTCAGAGGGACAGTGGGATTAGTGTGGGGACTGATACAGGACTGTGTGGAGAGAGTGGGACAGTGGGATTTGTTTGTGGACTGATACAGGACTATGGGGAGAGAGTGGGACAGTGGGATTAGTTTGGGGACTGATACGGGACTGTGGGGAGAGAGGGGCAGTGGGATTACTTTGGGGACTGATAGAGGGCTGTGGGGAGAGAGTGTGACAGTGGGATTAGTCTGGGGACAGATACAGGACTGTGGGGAGAGGAGGGGTCAGTGGGATTAGTGTGGGGACTGATACAGGACTGTGGGTTCAGAGGGACAGTGGGATTAGTGTGTGGACTGATACAGGACTGTGTGGAGAGAGTGGGACAGTGGGATTTGTTTGGGGACTGATACAGGACTGTGGGGAGAGAGTGGGGCAGGGGGGTTAGTGTGGGGACTGACAGGACTGTGGGGTCAGAGGGACAGTGGGATTAGAGTGGGGATTGATACAGGACTGGGAGAGTGTGGGGCAGTGGGATTAGTGTGGGAACTGATACAGGTATGTGGGGTCAGAGGGACAGTGGGATTAGTGTAGGGACTGATACAGGACTGTGGGGAGAGAGTGGGACAGTGGGATTAGTTTGGGGACTGATACGGGACTGTGGGGAGAGAGGGGCAGTGGGATTACTTTGGGGACTGATAGAGGGCTGTGGGGAGAGAGTGTGACAGTGGGATTAGTCTGGGGACAGATACAGGACTGTGGGGAGAGGAGGGGTCAGTGGGATTAGTGTGGGGACTGATACAGGACTGTGGGTTCAGAGGGACAGTGGGATTTGTGTGTGGACTGATACAGGACTGTGTGGAGAGAGTGGGACAGTGGGATTTGTTTGGGGACTGATACAGGACTGTGGGGAGAGAGTGGGGCAGGGGGGTTAGTGTGGGGACTGACAGGACTGTGGGGTCAGAGGGACAGTGGGATTAGAGTGGGGATTGATACAGGACTGGGAGAGTGTGGGGCAGTGGGATTAGTGTGGGAACTGATACAGGTATGTGGGGTCAGAGGGACAGTGGGATTAGTGTAGGGACTGATACAGGACTGTGGGGAGAGAGTGGGACAGTGGGATTAGTTTCGGGTCTGATACAGGACTGTGGGGAGAGAGGGGCAGTGGGATTACTTTGGGGACTGATAGAGGGCAGTGGGGAGAGAGTGTGACAGTGGGATTAGTTTGGGGACAGATCCAGGACTGTGGGGAGAGGAGGGGTCAGTGGGATTAGTGTGGGGACTGATACAGGACTGTGGTTTCAGAGGGACAGTGGGATTAGTATGGGGACTGATACAGGACTGTGTGGAGAGAGTGGGACAGTGGGATTTGTTTGGGGACTGATACAGGACTGTGGGGAGAGAGTGGGGCAGGGGGGTTAGTGTGGGGACTGACAGGACTGTGGGGTCAGAGGGACAGTGGGATAAGAGTGGGGATTGATACAGGACTGGGAGAGTGTGGGGCAGTGGGATTACTGTGGGGACTGATACAGGAATGTGGGGAGAGAATGGGGCAGTGGGATCAGTGTGGGGACTGACAGGACTGTGTGGAGAGTGTGTGACAGTGGGATTAGTTTTGGGATTGATACAGGACTGTGGGGAGAGAGGGGCAGTGGGATTACTTTGGGGACTGATAGAGGGCTGTGGGGAGAGAGTGTGACAGTGGGATTAGTTTGGGGACAGATACAGGACTGTGGGGAGAGGAGGGGTCAGTGGGATTAGTGTGGGGACTGATACAGGACTGTGGGGTCAGAGGGATAGTGGGATTAGTGTGGGGACTGATACAGGACTCTGGGGAGAGAGTGGGACAGTGGGATTAGTTTGGGGACTGATACGGGACTGTGGGGTCAGAGGGACAGTGGGATTAGTGAAGGGACTGATACAGGACTGTGGGGAGAGAGTGGGACAGTGGGATTAGTTTCGGGACTGATACAGGACTGTGGGGAGAGAGGGGCAGTGGGATTACTTTGGGGACTGATAGAGGGCTGTGGGGAGAGAGTGTGACAGTAGGATTAGTTTGGGGACAGATACAGGACTGTGGGGAGAGGTGGGGTCAGTGGGATTAGTGTGGGGACTGATACAGGACTGTGGGGTCAGAGGGACAGTCGGATTAGAGTGGGGATTGATACAGGACTGGGAGAGTGTGGGGCAGTGGGATTAGTGTGGGAACTGATACAGGACTGTGGGGTCAGAGGGACAGTGGGATTAGTGTGGGGATTGATGCAGGACTGGGAGAGTGTGGGGCAGTGGGATTAGTGTGGGGACTGATATAGGACTGTGGGGAGAAAGTGGGACGGAGGGATTAGTGTGGGGACTGATACAGGACTGTGGGGAGAAAGTGGGACAGAGGGATTAGTGTGGGGACTGATACAGGACTGTGGGGAGAGAAGGGGACAGTGGGATTTGTTTGGGGACTGATACAGGACTGTGGGGAGAGATTGGGACAGTGGGATTAGTTTGGGGACTGATACCGGACTGTGGGGTCAGAGGGAGAGTGGGATTAATGTAGGGACTGATACAGAACTGTGGGGAGAGAAGGGGACAGTGGGATTAGTGTGGGGACTGATACAGGACTGTGGGGAGAAAGTGTGACATAGGGATTAGTGTGGGGACTGATACAGGACTGTGTGGAGAGAGTGGGGCAGTGGGATTAGTTTGGGGACTAATACAGGTCTGTGGAGTCAGAGGGACAGTGGGATTAGTGTGGGGACTGATACTGGACTGTGGGGAGAGAATGGGGCAGTGGGATCAGTGTGGGGACTGACAGGACTGTGTGGAGAGTGTGTGACAGTGGGATTAGTTTTGGGATTGATACAGGACTGGGAGAGTGTGGGACAGTGGGATTAGTGTGGGGACTGATACAGGACTCTGGGGTCAGAGGGGCAGTGGGATTAGTGTGGGGACTGATACAGGACTGTGTGGAGAGTGTGGGACAGTGGGATTTGTTTGGGGACTGATACAGGACTATGGGGAGAGAGTGAGACAGTGGGATTAGTTTGGGGACTGATACGGGACTGTGGGATCAGAGGGACAGTGGGATTAGTGTAGGGACTGATACAGGACTGTGGGGAGAGAGTGGGACAGTGGGATTAGTTTCGGGACTGATACAGGACTGTGGGGAGAGAGGGGCAGTGGGATTACTTTGGGGACTGATAGAGGGCTGTGGGGAGAGAGTGTGACAGTAGGATTAGTTTGGGGACAGATACAGGACTGTGGGGAGAGGTGGGGTCAGTGGGATTAGTGTGGGGACTGATACAGGACTGTGGGGTCAGAGGGACAGTCGGATTAGTGTGGGGACTGATACAGGACTGTGGGGAGAGAGTGGGACAGTGGGATTAGTTTCGGGACTGATACAGGACTGTGTGGAGAGAGTGGGACAGTGGGATTTGTTTGGGGACTGATACAGGACTGTGGGGAGAGAGTGGGGCAGGGGGGTTAGTGTGGGGACTGACAGGACTGTGGGGTCAGAGGGACAGTGGGATTAGAGTGGGGATTGATACAGGACTGGGAGAGTGTGGGGCAGTGGGATTAGTGTGGGAACTGATACAGGACTGTGGGGTCAGAGGGACAGTGGGATTAGTGTGGGGATTTATACAGGACTGGGAGAGTGTGGGGCAGTGGGATTAGTGTGGGGACTGATATAGGACTGTGGGGAGAAAGTGGGACGGAGGGATTAGTGTGGGGACTGATACAGGACTGTGGGGAGAAAGTGGGACAGAGGGATTAGTGTGGGGACTGATACAGGACTGTGGGGAGAGAAGGGGACAGTGGGATTTGTTTGGGGACTGATACAGGACTGTGGGGAGAGATTGGGACAGTGGGATTAGTTTGGGGACTGATACCGGACTGTGGGGTCAGAGGGAGAGTGGGATTAATGTAGGGACTGATACAGAACTGTGGGGAGAGAAGGGGACAGTGGGATTTGTGTGGGGACTGATACAGGACTGTGGGGAGAAAGTGTGACATAGGGATTAGTGTGGGGACTGATACACGACTGTGTGGAGAGAGTGGGGCAGTGGGATTAGTTTGGGGACTGATACAGGTCTGTGGAGTCAGAGGGACAGAGGGATTAGTGAGGGGACTGATACTGGACTGTGGGGAGAGAATGGGGCAGTGGGATCAGTGTGGGGACTGACAGGACTGTGTGGAGAGTGTGTGACAGTGGGATTAGTTTTGGGATTGATACAGGACTGGGAGAGTGTGGGACAGTGGGATTAGTGTGGGGACTGATACAGGACTCTGGGGTCAGAGGGGCAGTGGGATTAGTGTGGGGACTGATACAGGACTGTGTGGAGAGAGTGGGACAGTGGGATTTGTTTGGGGAATGATACAGGACTATGGGGAGAGAGTGAGACAGTGAGATTAGTTTGGGGACTGATACGGGACTGTGGGATCAGAGGGACAGTGGGATTAGTGTAGGGACTGATACAGGACTGTGGGGAGAGAGGGGCAGTGGGATTACTTTGGGGACTGATAGAGGGCTGTGGGGAGAGAGTGTGACAGTGGGATTAGTTTGGGGACAGATACAGGACTGTGGGGAGAGGAGGGGTCAGTGGGATTAGTGTGGGGACTGATACAGGACTGTGGGGTCAGAGGGACAGTGGGATTAGAGTGGGGATTGATACAGGACTGGGAGAGTGTGGGGCAGTGGGATTAGTTTCGGGACTGATACAGGACTGTGGGGAGAGAGGGGCAGTGGGATTACTTTGGGGACTGATAGAGGGCTGTGGGGAGAGAGTGTGACAGTAGGATTAGTTTGGGGACAGATACAGGACTGTGGGGAGAGGTGGGGTCAGTGGGATTAGTGTGGGGACTGATACAGGACTGTGGGGTCAGAGGGACAGTCGGATTAGTGTGGGGACTGATACAGGACTGTGGGGAGAGAGTGGGACAGTGGGATTAGTTTCGGGACTGATACAGGACTGTGTGGAGAGAGTGGGACAGTGGGATTTGTTTGGGGACTGATACAGGACTGTGGGGAGAGAGTGGGGCAGGGGGGTTAGTGTGGGGACTGACAGGACTGTGGGGTCAGAGGGACAGTGGGATTAGAGTGGGGATTGATACAGGACTGGGAGAGTGTGGGGCAGTGGGATTAGTGTGGGAACTGATACAGGACTGTGGGGTCAGAGGGACAGTGGGATTAGTGTGGGGATTTATACAGGACTGGGAGAGTGTGGGGCAGTGGGATTAGTGTGGGGACTGATATAGGACTGTGGGGAGAAAGTGGGACGGAGGGATTAGTGTGGGGACTGATACAGGACTGTGGGGAGAAAGTGGGACAGAGGGATTAGTGTGGGGACTGATACAGGACTGTGGGGAGAGAAGGGGACAGTGGGATTTGTTTGGGGACTGATACAGGACTGTGGGGAGAGATTGGGACAGTGGGATTAGTTTGGGGACTGATACCGGACTGTGGGGTCAGAGGGAGAGTGGGATTAATGTAGGGACTGATACAGAACTGTGGGGAGAGAAGGGGACAGTGGGATTTGTGTGGGGACTGATACAGGACTGTGGGGAGAAAGTGTGACATAGGGATTAGTGTGGGGACTGATACACGACTGTGTGGAGAGAGTGGGGCAGTGGGATTAGTTTGGGGACTGATACAGGTCTGTGGAGTCAGAGGGACAGAGGGATTAGTGAGGGGACTGATACTGGACTGTGGGGAGAGAATGGGGCAGTGGGATCAGTGTGGGGACTGACAGGACTGTGTGGAGAGTGTGTGACAGTGGGATTAGTTTTGGGATTGATACAGGACTGGGAGAGTGTGGGACAGTGGGATTAGTGTGGGGACTGATACAGGACTCTGGGGTCAGAGGGGCAGTGGGATTAGTGTGGGGACTGATACAGGACTGTGTGGAGAGAGTGGGACAGTGGGATTTGTTTGGGGAATGATACAGGACTATGGGGAGAGAGTGAGACAGTGAGATTAGTTTGGGGACTGATACGGGACTGTGGGATCAGAGGGACAGTGGGATTAGTGTAGGGACTGATACAGGACTGTGGGGAGAGAGGGGCAGTGGGATTACTTTGGGGACTGATAGAGGGCTGTGGGGAGAGAGTGTGACAGTGGGATTAGTTTGGGGACAGATACAGGACTGTGGGGAGAGGAGGGGTCAGTGGGATTAGTGTGGGGACTGATACAGGACTGTGGGGTCAGAGGGACAGTGGGATTAGAGTGGGGATTGATACAGGACTGGGAGAGTGTGGGGCAGTGGGATTAGTGTCGGGACTGACACAGGACTGTGGGGTCAGAGGGACAGTGGGATTAGTGTGGGGATTGATACAGGACTGGGAGAGTGTGGGGCAGTGGGATTAGTGTGGGGACTGATATAGGACTGTGGGGAGAAAGTGGGACGGAGGGATTAGTGTGGGGACTGATACAGGACTGTGGGGAGAAAGTGGGACAGTGGGATTAGTGTGGGGACTGATACAGGACTGTGGGGTCAGAGGGACAGTGGGATTCGTGTGGGGATTGATGCAGGACTGGGAGAGTGTGGGGCAGTGGGATTAGTGTGGGGACTGATATAGGACTGTGGGGAGAAAGTGGGACGGAGGGATTAGTGTGGGGACTGATACAGGACTGTGGGGAGAAAGTGGGACAGTGGGATTAGTGTGGGGACTGATACAGGACTGTGGGGAGAGAAGGGGACAGTGGGATTTGTTTGGGGACTGATACAGGACTGTGGGGAGAGATTGGGACAGTGGGATTAGTTTGGGGACTGATACCGGACTGTGGGGTCAGAGGGAGAGTGGGATTAATGTAGGGACTGATACAGAACTGTGGGGAGAGAAGGGGACAGTGGGATTAGTGTGGGGACTGATACAGGACTGTGGGGAGAAAGTGTGACATAGGGATTAGTGTGGGGACTGATACAGGACTGTGTGGAGAGAGTGGGGCAGTGGGATTAGTTTGGGGACTGATACAGGTCTGTGGAGTCAGAGGGACAGTGGGATTAGTGTGGGGACAGATACTGGACTGTGGGGAGAGAATGGGGTAGTGGGATCAGTGTGGGGACTGACAGGACTGTGTGGAGAGTGTGTGACAGTGGGATTAGTTTTGGGATTGATACAGGACTGGGAGAGTGTGGTACAGTGGGATTAGTGTGGGGACTGATACAGGACTCTGGGGTCAGAGGGGCAGTGGGATTAGTGTGGGGACTGATACAGGACTGTGTGGAGAGAGTGGGACAGTGGGATTTGTTTGGGGACTGATACAGGACTATGGGGAGAGAGTGAGACAGTGGGATTAGTTTGGGGACTGATACGGGACTGTGGGATCAGAGGGACAGTGGGATTAGTGTAGGGACTGATACAGGACTGTGGGGAGAGAGTGGGACAGTGGGATTAGTTTCGGGACTGATACAGGACTGTGGGGAGAGAGGGGCAGTGGGATTACTTTGGGGACTGATAGAGGGCTGTGGGGAGAGAGTGTGACAGTGGGATTAGTTTGGGGACAGATACTGGACTGTGGGGAGAGGAGGGGTCAGTGGGATTAGTGTGGGGACTGATACAGGACTGTGGGGTCAGAGGGACAGTGGGATTAGAGTGGGGATTGATACAGGACTGGGAGAGTGTGGGGCAGTGGGATTAGTGTCGGGACTGACACAGGACTGTGGGGTCAGAGGGACAGTGGGATTAGTGTGGGGATTGATACAGGACTGGGAGAGTGTGGGGCAGTGGGATTAGTGTGGGGACTGATATAGGACTGTGGGGAGAAAGTGGGACGGAGGGATTAGTGTGGGGACTGATACAGGACTGTGGGGAGAAAGTGGGACAGTGGGATTAGTGTGGGGACTGATACAGGACTGTGGGGAGAGAAGGGGACAGTGGGATTTGTTTGGGGACTGATACAGGACTGTGGGGAGAGATTGGGACAGTGGGATTAGTTCGGGGACTGATACCGGACTGTGGGGTCAGAGGGACAGTGGGATTAATGTAGGGACTGATACAGAACTGTGGGGAGAGAAGGGGACAGTGGGATTAGTGTGGGGACTGATACAGGACTGTGGGGAGAAAGTGTGACCGAGGGATTAGTGTGGGGACTGATACAGGACTGTGGGGAGAGAATGGGGCAGTGGGATCAGTGTGGGGACTGACAGCACTGTGTGGAGACTGTGGGACAGTGGGATTAGTTTGGGGATTGATACAGGACTGGGAGAGTGTGGGTCAGTGGGATTAGTGTGGGGACTGATACAGGACTGTGGGGAGAGAAGGGGACAGTGGGATTTGTTTGGTGACTGATACAGGACTGTGGGGTCAGAGGGACAGTGGGATTAATGTAGGGACTGATACAGAACTGTGGGGAGAGAAGGGGACAGTGGGATTAGTGTGGGGACTGATACAGGACTGTGGGGAGAAAGTGTGACAGAGGGATTAGTGTGGGGACTGATACAGGACTGTGGGGAGAGAATGGGGCAGTGGGATCAGTGTGGGGACTGACAGCAATGTGTGGAGAGTGTGGGACAGTGGGATTAGTTTGGGGATTGATACAGGACTGGGAGAGTGTGGGTCAGTGGGATTAGTGTGGGGACTGATACAGGACTGTGGGGTCAGAGGGACAGTGGGATTAGTGTGGGGACTGATACAGGTCTGTGGGGAGAGAAGGGAACAGTCGGATTAGTGTGGGTACTGATACAGGACTGTGGTCAGAGCGACAGTGGGATTAGTGTGGGGGCTGATGCAGGACTGTTTGGAGAGAGTGGGACAGTGGGATTCGTGTGGGGACTGATACAGGACTGTGTGGAGAGAGTGGGGCAGTGGGATTAGTGTGGGGACTGATATAGGGCTGTGGGGAGAGTGGGACAGTTGGATTAGTGTTGGGGCTGATACTGGACTGTGGGGAGAAAGTGGGACAGAGGGATTAGTGTGGGTACTGATAAAGGACTGTGGGGAGAGAGGGGCAGTGGGATTTGTTTGGGGACAGATAGAGGGCTGTGGGGAGAGAGTGGGACAGTGGGATTAGTTTGGGGACTGATACAGGACAATGGGGAGAGAAGGGGACGGTGGGATTAGTGTGGGGACTGATACAGGACTGTGTGGAGAGAGTGGGGCAGTGGGATTAGTTTGGGGACTGATACAGGTCTGTGGTGTCAGAGGGACAGTGGGATTAGTGTGGGGACTGATGGAGGGCTGTGGGGAGAGGGGTTTAGTTGGATTAGTGTGGGGACTGATACAGGACTGAGTGGAGAGAGTGGGACAGTGGGATTTGTTTGGGGACTGATACAGGACTGTGGGGAGAGAGTGGGGCAGTGGGATTAGTGTGGGGACTGACAGGACTGTGGGGTCAGAGGGACAGTGGGATTAGCGTGGGGACTGATAGACGGCTGTGGGGAGAGGGGGACAGTTGGATTAGTGTGGGGACTGACACACGACTGTGGGGAGAAAGTGGGATAGTGGGATTAGTGTGTGGACTGATACAGGTCTGTGGGGAGAGAAGGGGACAGTGGGATTAGTGTGGGGCTTGATACAGGACTGTGTGGAGAGAGTGGGACAGTGGGATCAGTGTGGGGACTGATACAGGACTGTGTGCAGAGAGTGGGACAGTGGGATCAGTGTGGGGACTGATATAGGGCTGTGGGGTCAGAGGGACAGTGGGATTAGTGTGGGGACTGATAGAGTGCTGTGGGGAGAGGGGGACAGTTCGAGTAGTGTCGGGACTGATACTGGACTGTGGGGAGAAAGTGGGACAGAGGGATTAGTGTGGGTACTGATACAGGACTGTGGGTTCAGAGGGACAGTGGGATTAGTGTGGGGACAGATACAGGACTGTGTGGAGAGAGTGGGACAGTGGGATTAGTGTGGGGACTGATACAGGACAGTGGGGAGAGGAGGGGTCAGTGGGATTAGTGTGGGGACTGATACAGGACTGTGGGGTCAGAGGGACAGTGGGATTAGTGTCGGGACTGATACAGGACTGTGTGGAGAGAGTGGGACAGTGGGATTTGTTTGTGGATTGATACAGGACAATGGGGAGAGAGTGGGACAGTGGGATTAGTTTGGGGACTGATACGGGACTGTGGGGAGAGAGGGGCAGTGGGATTACTTTGCAGACTGATAGAGGGCTGTGGGGAGAGAGTGTGACAGTGGGATTAGTCTGGGGACAGATACAGGACTGTGGGGAGAGGAGAGGTCAGTGGGATTAGTGTGGGGACTGATACAGGACTGTGGGGTCAGAGGGAAAGTGGGATTAGTGTGGGGACTGATACAGGACTGTGTGGAGAGAGTGGGACAGTGGGATTTGTTTGGGGACTGATACAGGACTGTGGGGAGAGTGTGGGGCAGTGGGATTAGTGTGGGAACTGATACAGGTATGTGGGGTCAGAGGGACAGTGGGATTAGTGTAGGGACTGATACAGGACTGTGGGGAGAGAGTGGGACAGTGGGATTAGTTTCGGGTCTGATACAGGACTGTGGGGAGAGAGGGGCAGTGGGATTACATTGGGGACTGATAGAGGGCAGTCGGGAGAGAGTGTGACAGTGGGATTAGTTTGGGGACTGATCCAAGACTGTGGGGAGAGGAGGGGTCAGTGGGATTAGTGTGGGGACTGATACAGGACTGTGGTTTCAGAGGGACTGTGGGATTAGTATGGGGACTGATACAGGACTGTGTGGAGAGAGTGGGACAGTGGGATTTGTTTGGGGTCTGATGCAGGACTGTGGGGAGAGAGTGGGGCAGGGGGGTTAGTGTGGGGACTGACAGGACTGTGGGGTCAGAGGGACAGTGGGATAAGAGTGGGGATTGATACAGGACTGGGAGAGTGTGGGGCAGTGGGATTACTGTGGGGACTGATACAGGAATGTGGGGAGAGAATGGGGCAGTGGGATCAGTGTGGGGACTGACAGGACTGTGTGGAGAGTGTGTGACAGTGGGATTAGTTTTGGGATTGATACAGGACTGTGGGGAGAGAGGGGCAGTGGGATTACTTTGGGGACTGATAGAGGGCTGTGGGGAGAGAGTGTGACAGTGGGATTAGTTTGGGGACAGATACAGGACTGTGGGGAGAGGAGGGGTCAGTGGGATTAGTGTGGGGACTGATACAGGACTGTGGGGTCAGAGGGACAGTGGGATTAGTGTGGGGACTGATACAGGACTATGGGGAGAGAGTGGGACAGTGGGATTAGTTTGGGGACTGATACGGGACTGTGGGGTCAGAGGGACAGTGGGATTAGTGAAGGGGACTGATACAGGACTGTGGGGAGAGAGTGGGACAGTGGGATTAGTTTCGGGACTGATACAGGACTGTGGGGAGAGAGGGGGCAGTGGGATTACTTTGGGGACTGATAGAGGGCTGTGCGGAGAGAGTGTGACAGTAGGATTAGTTTGTTGACAGATACAGGACTGTGGGGAGAGGAGGGGTCAGTGGGATTCGTGTGGGGACTGATACAGGACTGTGGGGTCAGAGGGACAGTGGGATTAGTGTGGGGACTGATACAGGACTGTGTGGAGAGAGTGGGACAGTGGGATTTGTTTGGGGACTGATACAGGACTGTGGGGAGAGAGTGGGGCAGGGGGGTTAGTGTGGGGACTGACAGGACTGTGGGGTCAGAGGGACAGTGGGATTAGAGTGGGGATTGATACTGGACTGGGAGAGTGTGGGGCAGTGGGATTAGTGTGGGAACTGATACAGGACTGTGGGGTCAGAGGGACAGTGGGATTAGTGTGGGGATTGATACAGGACTGGGAGAGTGTGGGGCAGTGGGATTAGTGTGGGGACTGATATAGGACTGTGGGGAGAAAGTGGGATGGAGGGATTAGTGTGGGGACTGATACAGGACTGTGGGGAGAAAGTGGGACAGAGGGATTAGTGTGGGGACTGATACAGGACTGTGTGGAGAGAAGGGGACAGTGGGATTTGTTTGGGGACTGATACAGGACTGTGGGGAGAGATTGGGACAGTGGGATTAGTTTGGGGACTGATACCGGACTGTGGGGTCAGAGGGACAGTGGGATTAATGTAGGGGACTGATACAGAACTGTGGGGAGAGAAGGGGACAGTGGGATTAGTGTGGGGACTGATACAGGACTGTGTGGAGAGAGTGGGGCAGTGGATTAGTTTGGTGACTGATACAGGTCTGTGGAGTCAGAGGGATAGTGGGATTAGTGTGGGGACTGATACTGGACTGTGGGGAGAGAATGGGGCAGTGTGATCAGTGTGGGGACTGACAGGACTGTGTGGAGAGTGTGTGACAGTGGGATTAGTTTTGGGATTGATACAGGACTGGGAGAGTGTGGGACAGTGGGATTAGTGTGGGGACTGATACAGGACTCTGGGGTCAGAGGGGCAGTGGGATTAGTGTGGGGACTGATACAGGACTGTGTGGAGAGAGTGGGACAGTGGGATTTGTTTGGGGACTGATACAGGACTATGGGGAGAGAGTGAGACAGTGGGATTAGTTTGGGGACTGATACGGGACTGTGGGATCAGAGGGACAGTGGGATTAGTGTAGGGACTGATACAGGACTGTGGGGAGAGAGTGGGACAGTGGGATTAGTTTCGGGACTGATACAAGACTGTGGGGAGAGAGGGGCAGTGGGATTACTTTGGGGACTGATAGAGGGCTGTGTGGAGAGAGTGTGACAGTAGGATTAGTTTGTTGACAGATACAGGACTGTGGGGAGAGGAGGGGTCAGTGGGATTCGTGTGGGGACTGATACAGGACTGTGGGGTCAGAGGGACAGTGGGATTAGTGTGGGGACTGATACAGGACTGTGTGGAGAGAGTGGGACAGTGGGATTTGTTTGGGGACTGATACAGGACTGTGGGGAGAGAGTGGGGCAGGGGGGTTAGTGTGGGGACTGACAGGACTGTGGGGTCAGAGGGACAGTGGGATTAGAGTGGGGATTGATACAGGACTGGGAGAGTGTGGGGCAGTGGGATTAGTGTGGGAACTGATACAGGACTGTGGGGTCAGAGGGACAGTGGGATTAGTGTGGGGATTGATACAGGACTGGGAGAGTGTGGGGCAGTGGGATTAGTGTGGGGACTGATATAGGACTGTGGGGAGAAAGTGGGATGGAGGGATTAGTGTGGGGACTGATACAGGACTGTGGGGAGAAAGTGGGACAGAGTGATTAGTGTGGGGACTGATACAGGACTGTGTGGAGAGAAGGGGACAGTGGGATTTGTTTGGGGACTGATACAGGACTGTGGGGAGAGATTGGGACAGTGGGATTAGTTTGGGGACTGATACCGGACTGTGGGGTCAGAGGGACAGTGGGATTAATGTAGGGACTGATACAGAACTGTGAGGAGAGAAGGGGACAGTGGGATTAGTGTGGGGACTGATACAGGACTGTGGGGAGAAAGTGTGACAGAGGGATTAGTGTGGGGACTGATACAGGACTGTGTGGAGAGAGTGGGGCAGTGGGATTAGTTTGGGGACTGATACAGGTCTGTGGAGTCAGAGGGATAGTGGGATTAGTGTGGGGGACTGATACTGGACTGTGGGGAGAGAATGGGGCAGTGTGATCAGTGTGGGGACTGACAGGACTGTGTGGAGAGTGTGTGACAGTGGGATTAGTTTTGGGATTGATACAGGACTGGGAGAGTGTGGGACAGTGGGATTAGTGTGGGGACTGATACAGGACTCTGGGGTCAGAGGGGCAGTGGGATTAGTGTGGGGACTGATACAGGACTGTGTGGAGAGAGTGGGACAGTGGGATTTGTTTGGGGACTGATACAGGACTATGGGGAGAGAGTGAGACAGTGGGATTAGTTTGGGGACTGATACGGGACTGTGGGATCAGAGGGACAGTGGGATTAGTGTAGGGACTGATACAGGACTGTGGGGAGAGAAGGGGACAGTGGGATTAGTGTGGGGAGTGATACAGGACTGTGGGGAGAAAGTGTGACAGAGGGATTAGTGTGGGGACTGATACAGGACTGTGTGGAGAGAGTGGGGCAGTGGATTAGTGTGGGGACTGATACAGGACTGTGTGGAGAGAGTGGGACAGTGGGATTTGTTTGGGGACTGATACAGGACTGTGGGGAGAGTGTGGGGCAGTGGGATTAGTGTGGGAACTGATACAGGTATGTGGGGTCAGAGGGACAGTGGGATTAGTGTAGGGACTGATACAGGACTGTGGGGAGAGAGTGGGACAGTGGGATTAGTTTCGGGTCTGATACAGGACTGTGGGGAGAGAGGGGCAGTGGGATTACTTTGGGGACTGATAGAGGGCAGTCGGGAGAGAGTGTGACAGTGGGATTAGTTTGGGGACAGATCCAAGACTGTGGGGAGAGGAGGGGTCAGTGGGATTAGTGTGGGGACTGATACAGGACTGTGGTTTCAGAGGGACTGTGGGATTAGTATGGGGACTGATACAGGACTGTGTGGAGAGAGTGGGACAGTGGGATTTGTTTGGGGTCTGATGCAGGACTGTGGGGAGAGAGTGGGGCAGGGGGGTTAGTGTGGGGACTGACAGGACTGTGGGGTCAGAGGGACAGTGGGATAAGAGTGGGGATTGATACAGGACTGGGAGAGTGTGGGGCAGTGGGATTACTGTGGGGACTGATACAGGAATGTGGGGAGAGAATGGGGCAGTGGGATCAGTGTGGGGACTGACAGGACTGTGTGGAGAGTGTGTGACAGTGGGATTAGTTTTGGGATTGATACAGGACTGTGGGGAGAGAGGGGCAGTGGGATTACTTTGGGGACTGATAGAGGGCTGTGGGGAGAGAGTGTGACAGTGGGATTAGTTTGGGGACAGATACAGGACTGTGGGGAGAGGAGGGGTCAGTGGGATTAGTGTGGGGACTGATACAGGACTGTGGGGTCAGAGGGACAGTGGGATTAGTGTGGGGACTGATACAGGACTATGGGGAGAGAGTGGGACAGTGGGATTAGTTTGGGGACTGATACGAGACTGTGGGGTCAGAGGGACAGTGGGATTAGTGAAGGGACTGATACAGGACTGTGGGGAGAGAGTGGGACAGTGGGATTAGTTTCGGGACTGATACAGGACTGTGGGGAGAGAGGGGCAGTGGGATTACTTTGGGGACTGATAGAGGGCTGTGCGGAGAGAGTGTGACAGTAGGATTAGTTTGTTGACAGATACAGGACTGTGGGGAGAGGAGGGGTCAGTGGGATTCGTGTGGGGACTGATACAGGACTGTGGGGTCAGTGGGACAGTGGGATTAGTGTGGGGACTGATACAGGACTGTGTGGAGAGAGTGGGACAGTGGGATTTGTTTGGGGACTGATACAGGACTGTGGGGAGAGAGTGGGGCAGGGGGGTTAGTGTGGGGACTGACAGGACTGTGGGGTCAGAGGGACAGTGGGATTAGAGTGGGGATTGATACAGGACTGGGAGAGTGTGGGGCAGTGGGATTAGTGTGGGAAACTGATACAGGACTGTGGGGTCAGAGGGACAGTGGGATTAGTGTGGGGATTGATACAGGACTGGGAGAGTGTGGGGCAGTGGGATTAGTGTGGGGGACTGATATAGGACTGTGGGGAGAAAGTGGGATGGAGGGATTAGTGTGGGGACTGATACAGGACTGTGGGGAGAAAGTGGGACAGAGGGATTAGTGTGGGGACTGATACAGGACTGTGTGGAGAGAAGGGGACAGTGGGATTTGTTTGGGGACTGATACAGGACTGTGGGGAGAGATTGGGACAGTGGGATTAGTTTGGGGACTGATACCGGACTGTGGGGTCAGAGGGACAGTGGGATTAATGTAGGGACTGTTACAGAACTGTGGGGAGAGAAGGGGACAGTGGGATTAGTGTGGGGACTGATACAGGACTGTGTGGAGAGAGTGGGGCAGTGGGATTAGTGTGGGGACTGATACAGGACTGTGTGGAGAGAGTGGGACAGTGGGATTTGTTTGGGGACTGATACAGGACTATGGGGAGAGAGTGAGACAGTGGGATTAGTTTGGGGACTGATACGGGACTGTGGGATCAGAGGGACAGTGGGATTAGTGTAGGGACTGATACAGGACTGTGGGGAGAGAGTGGGACAGTGGGATTAGTTTCGGGACTGATACAAGACTGTGGGGAGAGAGGGGCAGTGGGATTACTTCGGGGACTGATAGAGGGCTGTGTGGAGAGAGTGTGACAGTAGGATTAGTTTGTTGACAGATACAGGACTGTGGGGAGAGGAGGGGTCAGTGGGATTCGTGTGGGGACTGATACAGGACTGTGGGGTCAGAGGGACAGTGGGATTAGTGTGGGGACTGATACAGGACTGTGTGGAGAGAGTGGGACAGTGGGATTTGTTTGGGGACTGATACAGGACTGTGGGGAGAGAATGGGGCAGGGGGGTTAGTGTGGGGACTGACAGGACTGTGGGGTCAGAGGGACAGTGGGATTAGAGTGGGGATTGATACAGGACTGGGAGAGTGTGGGGCAGTGGGATTAGTGTGGGAACTGATACAGGACTGTGGGGTCAGAGGGACAGTGGGATTAGTGTGGGGATTGATACAGGACTGGGAGAGTGTGGGGGCAGTGGGATTAGTGTGGGGACTGATATAGGACTGTGGGGAGAAAGTGGGATGGAGGGATTAGTGTGGGGACTGATACAGGGTGGGGAGAAAGTGGGACAGAGTGATTAGTGTGGGGACTGATACAGGACTGTGTGGAGAGAAGGGGACAGTGGGATTTGTTTGGGGACTGATACAGGACTGTGGGGAGAGATTGGGACAGTGGGATTAGTTTGGGGACTGATACCGGACTGTGGGGTCAGAGGGACAGTGGGATTAATGTAGGGACTGATACAGAACTGTGGGGAGAGAAGGGGACAGTGGGATTAGTGTGGGGACTGATACAGGACTGTGGGGAGAAAGTGTGACAGAGGGATTAGTGTGGGGACTGATACAGGACTGTGTGGAGAGAGTGGGGCAGTGGGATTAGTTTGGGGACTGATACAGGTCTGTGGAGTCAGAGGGATAGTGGGATTAGTGTGGGGACTGATACTGGACTGTGGGGAGAGAATGGGGCAGTGTGATCAGTGTGGGGACTGACAGGACTGTGTGGAGAGTGTGTGACAGTGGGATTAGTTTTGGGATTGATACAGGACTGGGAGAGTGTGGGACAGTGGGATTAGTGTGGGGACTGATACAGGACTCTGGGGTCAGAGGGGCAGTGGGATTAGTGTGGGGACTGATACAGGACTGTGTGGAGAGAGTGGGACAGTGGGATTTGTTTGGGGACTGATACAGGACTATGGGGAGAGAGTGAGACAGTGGGATTAGTTTGGGGACTGATACGGGACTGTGGGATCAGAGGGACAGTGGGATTAGTGTAGGGACTGATACAGGACTGTGGGGAGAGAGTGGGACAGTGGGATTAGTTTCGGGACTGATACAAGACTGTGGGGAGAGAGGGGCAGTGGGATTACTTTGGGGACTGATAGAGGGAAGTGGGGAGAGAGTGTGACAGTGGGATTAGTTTGGGGACAGATACAGGACTGTGGGGAGAGGAGGGGTCAGTGGGATTAGTGTGGGGACTGATACAGGACTGTGGGGTCAGAGAGACAGTGGGATTAGAGTGGGGATTGATACAGGACTGGGAGAGTGTGGGGCAGTGGGATTAGTGTCGGGACTGACACAGGACTGTGGAGTCAGAGGGACAGTGGGATTAGTGTGGGGATTGATACAGGACTGGGAGAGTGTGGGGCAGTGGGATTAGTGTGGGGACTGATATAGGACTGTGGGGAGAAAGTGGGACGGAGGGATTAGTGTGGGGACTGGTCCAGGACTGTGGGGTGAAAGCGGGACAGTGGGATTAGTGTGGGGACTGATACAGGACTGTGGGGAGAGAAGGGGACAGTGGGATTTGTTTGGGGACTGATACAGGACTGTGGGGAGAGATTGGGACAGTGGGATTAGTTCGGGGACTGATACCGGACTGTGGGGTCAGAGGGAGAGTGGGATTAATGTAGGGACTGATACAGAACTGTGGGGAGAGAAGGGGACAGTGGGATTAGTGTGGGGACTGATACAGGACTGTGGGGAGAAAGTGTGACCGAGGGATTAGTGTGGGGACTGATACAGGACTGTGGGGAGAGAATGGGGCAGTGGGATCAGTGTGGGGACTGACAGCACTGTGTGGAGACTGTGGGACAGTGGGATTAGTTTGGGGATTGATACAGGACTGGGAGAGTGTGGGTCAGTGGGATTAGTGTGGGGACTGATACAGGACTGTGGGGAGAGAAGGGGACAGTGGGATTTGTTTGGGGACTGATACAGGACTGTGGGGAGAGATTGGGACAGTGGGATTAGTTTGGGGACTGATACCGGACCGTGGGGTCAGAGGGACAGTGGGATTAATGTAGGGACTGATACAGAACTGTGGGGAGAGAAGGGGACAGTGGGATTAGTGTGGGGACTGATACAGGACAGTGGGGAGAAAGTGTGACAGAGGGATTAGTGTGGGGACTGATACAGGACTGTGGGGAGAGAATGGGGCAGTGGGATCAGTGTGGGGACTGACAGCAATGTGTGGAGAGTGTGGGACAGTGGGATTAGTTTGGGGATTGATACAGGACTGGGAGAGTGTGGGTCAGTGGGATTAGTGTGGGGACTGATACAGGACTGTGGGGTCAGAGGGACAGTGGGATTAGTGTGGGGACTGATACAGGTCTGTGGGGAGAGAAGGGAACAGTCGGATTAGTGTGAGTACTGATACAGGACTGTGTGGTCAGAGCGACAGTGGGATTAGTGTGGGGGCTGATGCAGGACTGTTTGGAGAGAGTGGGACAGTGGGATTCGTGTGGGGACTGATACAGGACTGTGTGGAGAGAGTGGGGCAGTGGGATTAGTGTGGGGACTGATATAGGGCTGTGGGGTCAGAGTGACAGTGCCATTAGTGTGGGGACTGATAGAGGGCTCTGGGAGAGTGGGACAGTTGGATTAGTGTTGGGGCTGATACTGGACTGTGGGGAGAAAGTGGGACAGAGGGATTAGTGTGGGTACTGATAAAGGACTGTGGGGAGAGAGGGGCAGTGGGATTAGTTTGGGGACAGATAGAGGGCTGTGGGGAGAGAGTGGGACAGTGGGATTAGTTTGGGGACTGATACAGGACAATGGGGAGAGAAGCGGACGGTGGGATTAGTGTGGGGTCTGATACAGGACTGTGTGGAGAGAGTGGGGCAGTGGGATTAGTTTGGGGACTGATACAGGTCTGTGGTGTCAGAGGGACAGTGGGATTAGTGTGGGGACTGATGGAGGGCTGTGGGGAGACGGGTTTAGTTGGATTAGTGTGGGGACTGATACAGGACTGTGGGGAGAGAATGGGGCAGTGGGATCAGTGTGGGGACTGACAGGACTGTGTGGAGAGTGCGTGACAGTGGGATTAGTTTTGGGATTGAGACAGGACTGGGAGAGTGTGGGACAGTGGGATTAGTGTGGGGACTGATACAGGACTGTGGGGTCAGAGGGACAGTGGGATTAGTGTGGGGACTGATACAGGACTGTGTGGAGAGAGTGGGACAGTGGGATTTGTTTGTGGATTGATACAGGAGTATGGGGAGAGAGTGGGACAGTGGAATTAGTTTGGGGACTGATACGGGACTGTGGGGAGAGAGGGGCAGTGGGATTACTTTGCAGACTGATAGAGGGCTGTGGGGAGAGAGTGTGACAGTGGGATTAGTCTGGGGACAGATACAGGACTGTGGGGAGAGGAGAGGTCAGTGGGATTAGTGTGGGGACTGATACAGGACTGTGTGGAGAGAGTGGGACAGTGGGATTTGTTTGGGGACTGATACAGGACTGTGGGGAGAGAGTGGGGCAGGGGGGTTAGTGTGGGGACTGACAGGACTGTGGGGTCAGAGGGACAGTGGGATTAGAGTGGGGATTGATACAGGACTGGGAGAGTGTGGGGCAGTGGGATTAGTGTGGGAACTGATACAGGTATGTGGGGTCAGAGGGACAGTGGGATTAGTGTAGGGACTGATACAGGACTGTGGGGAGAGAGTGGGACAGTGGATTAGTTTCGGGTCTGATACAGGACTGTGGGGAGAGAGGGGCAGTGGGATTACTTTGGGGACTGATAGAGGGCAGTGGGGAGAGAGTGTGACAGTGGGATTAGTTTGGGGACAGATCCAGGACTGTGGGGAGTGGAGGGGTCAGTGGGATTAGTGTGGGGACTGATACAGGACTGTGGTTTCAGAGGGACTGTGGGATTAGTATGGGGACTGATACAGGACTGTGTGGAGAGAGTGGGACAGTGGGATTTGTTTGGGGACTGATGCAGGACTGTGGGGAGAGAGTGGGGCAGGGGGGTTAGTGTGGGGACTGACAGGACTGTGGGGTCAGAGGGACAGTGGGATAAGAGTGGGGATTGATACAGGACTGGGAGAGTGTGGGGCAGTGGGATTACTGTGGGGACTGATACAGGAATGTGGGGAGAGAATGGGGCAGTGGGATCAGTGTGGGGACTGACAGGACTGGGTGGAGAGTGTGTGACAGTGGGATTAGTTTTGGGATTGATACAGGACTGTGGGGAGAGAGGGGCAGTGGGATTACTTTGGGGACTGATAGAGGGCTGTGGGGAGAGAGTGTGACAGTGGGATTAGTTTGGGGACAGATACAGGACTGTGGGGAGAGGAGGGGTCAGTGGGATTAGTGTGGGGACTGATACAGGACTGTGGGGTCAGAGGGACAGTGGGATTAGTGTGGGGACTGATACAGGACTATGGGGAGAGAGTGGGACAGTGGGATTAGTTTCGGGACTGATAAAGGACTGTGGGGAGAGAGGGGCAGTGGGATTACTTTGGGGACTGATAGAGGGCTGTGTGGAGAGAGTGTGACAGTAGGATTAGTTTGGGGACAGATACAGGACTGTGGGGAGAGGAGGGGTCAGTGGGATTAGTGTGGCGACTGATACAAGACTGTGTGGAGAGAGTGGGACAGTGGGATCTGTGTGGTGACTGATACAGGACTGTGGGAAGAGAAGTGGACAGTGGGATTAGTGTGGGACTGATACAGGACTGTGGGGAGAAAGTGGGACAGAAGGATTAGTGTGGGGACTGATACAGGACTGTGGGGTCAGAGGGACAGTGGGATTAGTGTGGGGATTGATACAGGACTGGGAGAGTGTGGGGCAGTGGGATTAGTGTGTGGACTGATATAGGACTGTGGGGAGAAAGTGGGACGGAGGGATTAGTGTGGGGACTGATACAGGACTGTGGGGAGAAAGTGG
Organism: Hypanus sabinus; assembly: GCF_030144855.1. Classification (NCBI taxonomy): domain Eukaryota; kingdom Metazoa; phylum Chordata; class Chondrichthyes; order Myliobatiformes; family Dasyatidae; genus Hypanus; species Hypanus sabinus. The sequence goes on from NC_082714.1 coordinate 84,021,870, forward strand.
GACAGAGGGATTAATGTGGGGACTGATACAGGACTGTGGGGAGAGAAGGGGACAGAGGGATTAGTGTGGGGACTGATACAGGACTGTGGGGAGAGAAGGGGACAGTGGGATTTGTTTGGGGACTGATACAGAACTGTGGGGAGAGAAGGGGACAGTGGGATTAGTGTGGGAACTGATACAGGACTGTGGGGAGAAAGTGTGACAGAGGGATTAGTGTGGGGACTGATACAGGACTGTGGGGAGAGAATGGGGCAGTGGGATCAGTGTGGGGACTGACATCACTGTGTGGAGAGTGTGGGACAGTGGGATTAGTTTGGGGATTGATACAGGACTGGGAGAGTGTGGGTCAGTGGGATTAGTGTGGGGACTGATACAGGACTGTGGGGTCAGAGGGACAGTGGGATTAGTGTGGGGACTGATACAAGTCTGTGGGGAGAGAAGGGGACAGTGGGATTAGTGTGGGTACTGATACAGGACTGTGGGGTCAGAGCTACAGTGGGATTAGTGTGGGGGCTGATGCAGGACTGTTTGGAGAGAGTGGGAAAGTGGGATTAGTGTGGGGACTGATACAGGACTGTGTGGAGAGAGTGGGGCAGTGGGATTAGTTTGGGGACTGATACAGGACTGTGGGGTCAGAGGGACAGTGGGATTAATGTAGGGACTGATACAGAACTGTGGGGAGAGAAGGGGAAAGTGGGATCAGTGTGTGGACTGATATAGGGCTGTGGGGTCAGAGAGACAGTAGGATTAGTGTGGGGACTGATAGAGGGCTGTGGGGAGAGGGGGACAGTTGGATTAGTTTCGGGACTGATACAGGACTGTGGGGAGAAAGTGTGACAGAGGGATTAGTGTGGGGACTGATACAGGACTGTGGGGAGAGAATGGGGCAGTGGGATCAGTGTGGGGACTGACAGCACTGTGTGGAGAGTGTGGGACCGTGGGATTAGTTTGGGGATTGATACAGGACTGGGAGAGTGTGGGACAGTGGGATTAGTGTGGGGACTGATACAGGTCTGTGGGGTCAGAGGGACAGTTGGATTAGTGTGGGGACTGATGCAGGTCTGTGGGGAGAGAAGGGGACAGTGGGATTAGTGTGGGTACTGATACAGGACTGTGGGGTCAGAGCGACAGTGGGATTAGTGTGGGGGCTGATGCAGGACTGTTTGGAGAGAGTGGGAAAGTGGGATTAGTGTGGGGACTGATACAGGACTGTGTGGAGAGAGTGGGGCAGTGGGATTATTGTGGGGACTGATATAGGGCTGTGGGATCAGAGGGAGTACCATTAGTGTGGGGACTGATAGAGGACTGTGGGGAGAGGGGGACAGTTGGATTAGTGTCGGGTGTGATACTGGACTGTGGGGAGAAAGTGGGACAGAGGGATTAGTGTGGGTACTAATAAAGGACTGTGGGGAGAGCGGGGCTGTGGGATTAGTTTGGGGACAGATAGAGGGCTGTGGGGAGAGAGTGGGACAGTGGAATTAGTTTGGGGACTGATACAGGACTGTGGGGAGAGAAGGGGGCAGTGGGATTAGTTTGGGGACTGATACAGGTCTGTGGTGTCAGAGGGACAGTGGGATTAGTGTGGGGACTGTTGGAGGGCTGTGGGGAGAGGGGTTTAGTTGGATTAGTGTGGGGACTGATACAGGACTGTGGGGAGAGAATGGAGCAGTGGGATCAGTGTGGGGACTGACAGTACTGTGTGCAGAGAGTGTGACATTGGGATTAGTTTCGGGATTGATACAGGACTGGGAGAGTGTGGGACAGTGGGATTAGTATGGGGACTGATACAGGACTGTGGGGTCAGAGGGACAGTGGGATTAGTGTGGGGACTGATACAGGACTGTGTGGAGAGAGTGGGACAGTGGGATTTGTTTGGGGATTGATACAGGACTATGGGGAGAGAGTGGGACAGTGGGATTAGTTTGGGGGCTGATACGGGACTGTGGGGTCAGAGGGACAGTGGGATTAGTGTGGGGACTGATACAGGACTGTGTGGAGAGAGTGTGACAGTGGGATTAGTTTGGGGACAGATACAGGTCTGTGGGGAGAGGAGGGGTTAGTGGGATTAGTGTGGGGACTGATACAGGACTGTGGGGTCAGAGGGACAGTGGGATTAGTGTGGGGACTGATACAGGACTGTGTGGAGAGAGTGGGACAGTGGGATCAGTGTGGGGACTGATACGGGACTGTGTGGAGAGAGTGGGACAGTGGGATTTGTTTGGGGACTGATATAGGACTGTGGGGAGAGATTGGGACAGTGGGATTAGTTTGGGGACTGATACAGGACTGTGGGGTCAGAGGGACAGTCGGATTAATGTAGGGACTGATACAGAACTGTGGGGAGAGAAGTGGAAAGTGGGATCAGTGTGGGGACTGATAGAGGGCAGTGGGGAGAGGGGGACAGTTGGATTAGTTTCGGGACTGATACAGGACTGTGGGGAGAAAGTGTGACAGAGGGATTAGTGTGGGGAATGATACAGGACTGTGGGGAGAGAATGGGGCAGTGGGTCAGTGTGGGGACTGACAGCACTGTGTGGAGAGTGTGGGACAGTGGGACTAGTTTGGGGATTGATACAGGACTGGGAGAGTGTGGGACAGTGGGATTAGTGTGGGAACTGATACAGGTCAGTGGGGTCAGAGGGACAGTTGGATTAGTGTGGGGACTGATACAGGTCTGTGGGGAGAGAAGGGGACAGTGGGATTAGTGTGGGTACTGATACAGGACTGTGGGGTCAGAGCGACAGTGGGATTAGTGTGGGGGCTGATGCAGGACTGTTTGGAGAGAGTGGGACAGTGGGATTAGTGTGGGGACTGATACAGGACTGTGTGGAGAGAGTGGGGCAGTGGGATTAGTGTGGGGACTGATATAGGGCTGTGGGGTCAGAGGGACAGTACCATTAGTCTGGGGACTGATGGAGGGCTGTGGGGAGAGGGGGACAGTTGGATTAGTGTCGGGACTGATACTGGACTGTGGGGGAGAAAGTGGGACAGAGGGATTAGTGTGGGTACTGATAAAGGACTGTGGGGAGAGAGGGGCAGTGGGATTAGTTTGGGGACAGATACAGGACTGTGGGGAGAGAAGGGGACAGTGGGATTAGTTTGGGGACTGATACAGGACTGTGGGGAGAGAAGGGGACAGTGGGATTAGTGTGGGGACTGATACAGGACTGTGTGGAGAGAGTGGGACAGTGGGATTAGTTTGGGGACGGATACAGGTCTGTGGTGTCAGAGGGACAGTGGGATTAGTGTGGGGACTGATACAGGTCTGTGGTGTCAGAGGGACAGTGGGATTAGTGTGGGGACTGATACAGGACTGTGGGGAGAGAATGGAGCAGTGGGATCAGTGTGGGGACTGACAGGACTGTGTGGAGAGTGTGTGACAGTGGGATTAGTTTCGGGATTCATACAGGACTGGGAGAGTGTGGGACAGTGGGATTAGTGTGGGGACTGATACAGGACTGTGGGGTCAGAGGGACAGTGGGATTAGTGTGGGGACTGATACAGGACTGTGTGGAGAGAGTGGGACAGTGGGATTTGTTTGGGGACTGATACAGGACTATGGGGAGAGAGTGGGACAGTGGGATCAGTTTGGGGACTGATACAGGACTGTGGGGAGAAAGTGGGACAGAAGGATTAGTGTGGGGACTGATACAGGACTGTGGGGAGAGGAGAGGTCAGTGGGATTAGTGTGGGGACTGATACAGGACTGTGTGGAGAGAGTGGGACAGTGGGATCTGTTTGGGGACTGATACAGGACTGTGGGGAGAGTGGGACAGTTGGATTAGTGAGGGGAGTGATACAGGACTGTGGGGAGAGAAGGGGACAGTGGGATTAGTGTGGGGACAGATACAGGACTGTGGGGTCAGAGCGACAGTGGGATTAGTGTGGGGACTGATACAGGACTGGGGAGAGAGGGGCAGTGGGATTAGTGTGGGGACTGATATAGGGCTGTGGGGTCAGAGGGACAGTGGGATTAGTGTGGGGACTGATACGGGACTGTGTGGTCAGAGGGACAGTGGGATTAGTGTAGGGACTGATACAGGACTCTGTGGTCAGAGGGACAGTGGGATTAGTGTGGGGACTGATACAGGACTGTGTGGAGAGAGTGGGACAGTGGGATCAGTTTGGGGACTGATACAGGACTGTGGGGAGAAAGTGGGACAGAAGGATTAGTGTGGGGACTGATACAGGACTGTGGAGAGAGAAGGGGTCAGTGGGATTAGTGTGGGGACTGATACAGGTCTGTGGGGTCAGAGGGACAGTGGGATTAGTGTGGGGACTGATACAGGACTGTGTGGAGAGAGTGGGACAGTGGGATTTGTTTGGGGACTGATACAGGACTGTGGGGAGAGAGTGGGGCAGTGGGATTAGTGTGGGGACTGACAGGACTGTGGGGTCAGAGGGACAGTGGGATTAGCGTGGGGACTGATAGACGGCTGTGGGGAGAGCGGGACAGTTGGATTAGTGTGGGGACTGACACACGACTGTGGGGAGAAAGTGGGATAGTGGGATTAGTGTGGGGACTGATACAGGTCTGTGGGGAGAGAAGGGGACAGTGGGATTAGTGTGGGGCTTGATACAGGACTGTGTGGAGAGAGTGGGACAGTGGGATCAGTGTGGGGACTGATACAGGACTGTGTGGAGAGAGTGGGACAGTGGGATCAGTGTGGGGACTGATATAGGGCTGTGGGGTCAGAGGGACAGTGGGATTAGTGTGGGGACTGATAGAGGGCTGTGGGGAGAGGGGGACAGTTCGATAGTGTGGGGACTGATACAGGACTGGGGAGAGAGGGGCAGTGGGATTAGTGTGGGGACTGATATAGGGCTGTGGGGTCAGAGGGACAGTGGGATTAGTGTGGGGACTGATACGGGACTGTGTGGTCAGAGGGACAGTGGGATTAGTGTAGGGACTGATACAGGACTGTCGGGTCAGAGGGACAGTGGGATTAGTGTGGGGACTGATACAGGACTGTGTGGAGAGAGTGGGACAGTGGGATCAGTTTGGGGACTGATACAGGACTGTGGGGAGAAAGTGGGACAGAAGGATTAGTGTGGGGACTGATACAGGACTGTGGGGAGAGAAGGGGTCAGTGGGATTAGTGTGGGGACTGATACAGGTCTGTGGGGTCAGAGGGACAGTGGGATTAGTGTGGGGACTGATACAGGACTGAGTGGAGAGAGTGGGACAGTGGGATTTTTTTGGGGACTGATACAGGACTGTGGGGAGAGAGTGGGGCAGTGGGATTAGTGTGGGGACTGACAGGACTGTGGGGTCAGAGGGACAGTGGGATTAGCGTGGGGACTGATAGACGGCTGTGGGGAGAGGGGGACAGTTGGATTAGTGTGGGGACTGACACACGACTGTGGGGAGAAAGTGGGATAGTGGGATTAGTGTGTGGACTGATACAGGTCTGTGGGGAGAGAAGGGGACAGTGGGATTAGTGTGGGGCTTGATACAGGACTGTGTGGAGAGAGTGGGACAGTGGGATCAGTGTGGGGACTGATACAGGACTGTGTGGAGAGAGTGGGACAGTGGGATCAGTGTGGGGACTGATATAGGGCTGTGGGGTCAGAGGGACAGTGGGATTAGTGTGGGGACTGATAGAGTGCTGTGGGGAGAGGGGGACAGTTCGAGTAGTGTCGGGACTGATACAGGACTGTGGGGAGAAAGTGGGACAGTGGGATTAGTGTGGGGACAGATACAGGACTGTGTGGAGAGAGTGGGACAGTGGGATTAGTGTGGGGACTGATACAGGACAGTGGGGAGAGGAGGGGTCAGTGGGATTAGTGTGGGGACTGATACAGGACTGTGGGGTCAGAGGGACAGTGGGATTAGTGTGGGGACTGATACAGGACTGTGTGGAGAGAGTGGGACAGTGGGATTTGTTTGGGGACTGATACAGGACTGTGGGGAGAGAGTGGGGCAGGGGGGTTAGTGTGGGGACTGACAGGACTGTGGGGTCAGAGGGACAGTGGGATTAGAGTGGGGATTGATACAGGACTGGGAGAGTGTGGGGCAGTGAGATTAGTGTGGGAACTGATACAGGTATGTGGGGTCAGAGGGACAGTGGGATTAGTGTAGGGACTGATACAGGACTGTATGGAGAGAGTGGGACAGTGGAATTTGTTTGGGGACTGATACAGGACTATCGGGAGAGAGTTGGACAGTGGGATTAGTTTGGGGACTGATACAGGTCTGTGGTGTCAGAGGGACAGTGGGATTAGTGTGGGGACTGATACAGGACTGTGGGGAGAGAGGGGGACAGTGGGATTAGTTTGGGGACTGATACAGGACTGTGGGGAGAGAGTGGGGCAGTGGGATTTGTGTGGTGACTGACAGGACTGTGGGGTCAGAGGGACAGTGGGATTAGTGTGGGGACTGATAGAGGGCTGTGGGGAGAGGGGGACAGTTGGATTAGTGTGGGGACTGATACAGGTCTGTGGGGAGAGGAGGGGACAGTGGGATTAGTGTGGGTACTGATACAGGACACTGGGGTCAGAGCGACATTTGGATTAGTGTGGGGACTGATGCCGGACTGTTTGGAGAGAGTGGGACAGTGGGATTAGTGTCTGGACTGATACAGGACTGTGGGGAGGGAGGGGCAGTGGGATTACTTTGGGGACTGATAGAGGGCTGTGGGGAGAGAGTGTGACAGTGGGATTAGTTTGGGGACTGATACAGGACACTGGGGAGAAAGTGGGACAGAGGGATTAGTGTGGGTACTGATAAAGGACTGTGGGGAGAGAGGGGAAGTGGGATTAGTGTGGGGACTGATACAGCACTGTGGGGTCAGAGCGACAGTGGGATTAGTGTGGGGACTGATACAGGACTGTGGGGTCAGAGCGACAGTGGGATTAGTGTGGGGACTGATACAGGACTGGGGAGAGAGTGGGGCAGTGGGATTAGTGTGGGGACTGATATAGGGCTGTGGGGTCAGAGGGACAGTGGGATTAGTGTCTGGACTGATACAGGACTGTGGGGAGGGAGGGGCAGTGGGATTACTTTGGGAACTGATAGAGGGCTGTGGGGAGAGAGTGTGACAGTGGGATTAGTTTGGGGACTGATACAGGACTGTGGGGAGAGAAGGGGACAGTGGGATTAGTGTGGGGACTGATACAGGACTGTGGGGAGAGAGTGGGACAGTGGGATTAGTTTGGGGACTGATACAGGACTGTGGGGAGAGAGTGGGGCAGTGGGATTAGTGTGGGGACTGATACGGGACTGTGGGGAGAGAGTGGGACAGTGGGATTAGTGTGGGGACTGATACGGGACTGTGTGGAGAGAGAGGGACAGTGGGTTTAGTGTGGGGACTGATACAGGACTCTGGGAGAGAGGGACAGTGGGTTTAGTGTGGGGACTGATAGAGGGCTGTGGGGAGAGAGTGGGACAGTGGGATTATTTTGGGGACTGATACAGGACTGTATGGAGAGAGTGGGACAGTGGAATTTGTTTGGGGACTGATACAGGACTATCGGGAGAGAGTTGGACAGTGGGATTAGTTTGGGGACTGATACAGGTCTGTGGTGTCAGAGGGACAGTGGGATTAGTGTAGGGACTGATACAGGACTGTGTGGAGAGAGTGGGACAGTGGGATTTGTTTGGGGACTGATACAGGACTATCGGGAGAGAGTGGGACAGTGGGATTAGTTTGGGGACTGATACAGGACTGTGGGGAGAGAGGGGCAGTGGGATTTGTTTGGGGACTGATACAGGACTATGGGGAGTGAGTGGGACAGTGGGATTAGTTTGGGGACTGATACGGGACTGTGTGGTCAGAGGGACAGTGGGATTAGTGTAGGGACTGATACAGGACTGTGGGGTCAGAGGGACAGTGGGATTAGTGTGGGGACTGATACAGGACTGTGTGGAGAGAGTGGGACAGTGGGATTTGTTTGGGGACTGATACAGGACTGTGGGGAGAGATTGGGACAGTGGGATTAGTTTGGGGACTGATATAGGACTGTGGGGAGAGAAGGGGACAGTGGGATTAGTGTGGGGACTGATACAGGACTGTGGGTTCAGAGGAACAGTGGGATTAGTGTGGGGACTGATACAGGACTGTGGGGAGAGAGTGGGACAGTGGGATTAGTGTGGGGACTGATACGGGACTGTGGGGAGAGAGTGGGACAGTGGGATTAGTGTGGGGACTGATACGGGACTGTGTGGAGAGAGTGGGGCAGTGGGATTAATGTGGGGACTGATATAGGGCTGTCGGGTCAGAGGGACAGTAGGATTAGTGTGGGGACTGATAGAGGGCTGTGGGGAGAGGGGGACAGTTGGATTAGTGTCGGGACTGATACAGGACTGTGGGGAGAAAGTGTGACAGAGCTATTTGTGTGGGGACTGATACAGGACTGTGGGGTCAGAGCGACAGTGGGATTAGTGTGGGGACTGATACTGGACTGTGGAGAGAGTGGGGCAGTGGGATTAGTGTGGGGACTGATATAGGGCTGTGGGGTCAGAGGGACAGTGGGATTAGTGTGGGGACTGATACTGGACTGTGGAGAGAGTGTGACAGTGGGATTAGTTTGGGGACTGAAACAGGACTGTGGGGAGAGAAGGGGACAGTGGGATTAGTGTGGGGACTGATACAGGACTGTGGGGAGAGAGGGGGACAGTGGGATTAGTTTGGGGACTGATACAGGACTGTGTGGAGAGAGTGGGGCAGTGGGATTAGTGTGGGGACATATAGGGCTGCGGGGTCAGTGGGACAGTGGGAGTGTGGGGACAGATACAGGACTGTGTGGAGAGTGGGACAGTTGGATTAGTGAGGGGAGTGATACAGGACTGTGGGGAGAGAAGGGGACAGTGGGATTAGTGTGGGGACAGATACAGGACTGTGGGGTCAGAGCGACAGTGGGTTTAGTGTGGGGACTGATACAGGACTGGGGAGAGAGTGGGGCAGTGGGATTAGTGTGGGGACTGATATAGGGCTGTGGGGTCAGAGGGACAGTGGGATTAGTGTGGGGACTGATACAGGACTGTGTGGAGAGAGTGGGACAGTGGGATTTGTTTGGGGACTGATACAGGACTGTGGGGAGATAAGGGGACAGTGGGATTAGTGTAGGGCTTGATACAGGACTGTGTGGAGAGAGTGGGACAGTGGGATTAGTGTGGGGACTGATACAGGACTGTGTGGAGAGAGTGGGACAGTGGGATCAGTGTGAGGACTGATACAGGACTGTGTGGAGAGAGTGGGGCAGTGGGATTAGTTTGGGGATTGATACAGGACTGGGATAGTGTGGGAAAGTGGGATTAGTGTGAGTACTGATATAGGGCTGTGGGGTCAGAGGGACAGTGGGATTAGTGTGGGGACTGATACAGGACTGTGGGTTCAGAGGAACAGTGAGATTAGTGTGGGGACTGATACAGGGCTGTGGGGAGAGGGGGACAGTTGGATTAGTGTCGGGACTGATACAGGTCTGTGGGGAGAGGAGGGGATATTGGGATTAGTGTGGGGACTAATACAGGTCTGTGGGGAGAGGAGGGGAAAGTGGGATTAGTGTGGGTACTGATACAGGACTGTGGGGTCAGAGCGACATTTGGATTAGTGTCGGGACTGATGCAGGACTGTTTGGAGAGAGTGGGACAGTCGGATTAGTGTGGGGACTGATACAGGACTGTGTGGAGAGAGTGGGGCAGTGGGATTAGTGTGGTGACTGATATAGGGCTGTGGGGTCAGAGGGACAGTGCCATTAGTGTGGGGACTGATAGAAAGCAGTGGGGAGAGGGGGACAGTTGGATTAGTGTCGGGACTGATAAAGGACTGTGGGGAGAGAGGGGAAGTGGGATTAGTTTGGGGACTGATAAAGGGCTGTGGGGAGAGAGTGGGACAGTGGGATTAGTTTGGGGACTGATACAGGACTGTGGGGAGAGAAGGGGACAGTGGGATTAGTGTGGGGTCTGATACAGGACTGTGGGGTCAGAGGGACAGTGGGATTAGAGTGGGGATTGATACAGGACCTGGAGAGTGTGGGGCAGTGGGATTAATGTGGGGACTGATACAGGACTCTGGGGTCAGAGGGACAGAGGGATTAGTGTGGTGATTGATACAGGACTGTGTGGAGAGAGTGGGACAGTGGGATTACTTTGGGGACTGATACAGGACTGTGTGGAGAGAGTGACAGTGGGATTAGTGTGGGGACTGATACAGGACTGGGGAGAGAGTGGGGCAGTGGGATTAGTGTGGGGACTGATATAGGGCTGTGGGGTCAGAGGGACAGTGGGCTTAGTGCGGGGACTGATACAGGACTGTGTGGAGAGAGTGGGACAGTGGGATTAGTGTGGGGACTGATACAGGACTGTGTGGAGAGAGTGACAGTGGGATTAGTGTGGGGACTGATACAGGACTGTGGGGTCAGAGCGACAGTGGGATTAGTGTGGGGACTGATACAGGACTGTGGGGTCAGAGCGACAGTGGGATTAGTGTGGGGACTGATACAGGACTGGGGAGAGAGTGGGGCAGTGGGATTAGTGTGGGGACTGATATAGGGCTGTGGGGTCAGAGGGACAGTGGGATTAGTGTCTGGACTGATACAGGACTGTGGGGAGGAAGGGGCAGTGGGATTACTTTGGGGACTGATAGAGGGCTGTGGGGAGAGAGTGTGACAGTGGGATTAGTTTGGGGACTGATACAGGACTGTGGGGAGAGAAGGGGACAGTGGGATTAGTGTGGGGACTGATACAGGACTGTGGGGAGAGAGGGGGACAGTGATATTAGTGTGGGGACTGATTCAGGACTGTGGGGTCAGAGGGACAGTGGGATTAGTGTGGGGACTGATACAGGAGTGTGTGGAGAGAGTGGGACAGTGGGCTTAGTGCGGGGACTGATACAGGACTGTGTGGAGAGAGTGGGACAGTGGGATTAGTGTGGGGACTGATACAGGACTGTGTGGAGAGAGTGACAGTGGGATTAGTTTGGGGAGTGATACAGGACTGTGGGGAGAGAAGGGGACAGTGGGATTAGTGTGGGGACTGATACAGGACTGTGGGGTCAGAGCGACAGTGGGATTAGTGTGGGGACTGATACAGGACTGGGGAGAGAGTGGGGCAGTGGGATTAGTGTGGGGACTGATATAGGGCTGTGGGGTCAGAGGGACAGTGGGATTAGTGTCTGGACTGATACAGGACTGTGGGGAGGGAGGGGCAGTGGGATTACTTTGGGGACATAGAGGGCTGTGGGGAGAGAGTGTGACAGTGGGATTAGTTTGGGGACTGATACAGGACTGTGGGGAGAGAAGTGGACAGTGGGATTAGTGTGGGGACTGATACAGGACTGTGGGGAGAGAGGGGGACAGTGGGATTAGTGTGGGGACTGATTCAGGACTGTGGGGTCAGAGGGACAGTGGGATTAGTGTGGGGACTGATACAGGAGTGTGTGGAGAGAGTGGGACAGTGGGCTTAGTGCGGGGACTGATACAGGACTGTGTGGAGAGAGTGACAGTGGGATTAGTTTGGGGAGTGATACAGGACTGTGCGGAGAGAAGGGGACAGTGGGATTAGTGTGGGGACTGATACAGGACTGTGGGGAGAGAGGGGGACAGTGGGATTAGTTTGGGGACTGATACAGGACTGTGGGGAGAGAGTGGGGCAGTGGGATTTGTGTGGTGACTGACAGGACTGTGGGGTCAGAGGGACAGTGGGATTAGTGTGGGGACTGATAGAGGGCTGTGGGGAGAGGGGGACAGTTGGATTAGTGTGGGGACTGATACAGGTCTGTGGGGAGAGGAGGGGACAGTGGGATTAGTGTGGGTACTGATACAGGACACTGGGGTCAGAGCGACATTTGGATTAGTGTGGGGACTGATGCCGGACTGTTTGGAGAGAGTGGGACAGTGGGATTAGTGTCTGGACTGATACAGGACTGTGGGGAGGGAGGGGCAGTGGGATTACTTTGGGGACTGATAGAGGGCTGTGGGGAGAGAGTGTGACAGTGGGATTAGTTTGGGGACTGATACAGGACACTGGGGAGAAAGTGGGACAGGGGGATTAGTGTGGGTACTGATAAAGGACTGTGGGGAGAGAGGGGAAGTGGGATTAGTGTGGGGACTGATACAGCACTGTGGGGTCAGAGCGACAGTGGGATTAGTGTGGGGACTGATACAGGACTGTGGGGTCAGAGCGACAGTGGGATTAGTGTGGGGACTGATACAGGACTGGGGAGAGAGTGGGGCAGTGGGATTAGTGTGGGGACTGATATAGGGCTGTGGGGTCAGAGGGACAGTGGGATTAGTGTCTGGACTGATACAGGACTGTGGGGAGGGAGGGGCAGTGGGATTACTTTGGGGACTGATAGAGGGCTGTGGGGAGAGAGTGTGACAGTGGGATTAGTTTGGGGACTGATACAGGACTGTGGGGAGAGAAGGGGACAGTGGGATTAGTGTGGGGACTGATACAGGACTGTGGGGAGAGAGGGGGACAGTGGGATTAGTGTGGGGCTGATTCAGGACTGTGGGGTCAGAGGGACAGTGGGATTAGTGTGGGGACTGATACAGGAGTGTGTGGAGACAGTGGGACAGTGGGCTTAGTGCGGGGACTGATACAGGACTGTGTGGAGAGAGTGACAGTGGGATTAGTTTGGGGAGTGATACAGGACTGTGCGGAGAGAAGGGGACAGTGGGATTAGTGTGGGGACTGATACAGGACTGTGGGGTCAGAGCGACAGTGGGATTAGTGTGGGGACTGATACAGGACTGGGGAGAGAGTGGGGCAGTGGGATTAGTGTGGGGACTGATATAGGGCTGTGGGGTCAGAGGGACAGTGGGATTAGTGTCTGGACTGATACAGGACTGTGGGGAGGGAGGGGCAGTGGGATTACTTTGGGGACTGATAGAGGGCTGTGGGGAGAGAAGGGGACAGTGGGATTAGTGTGGGGACTGATACAGGACTGTGGGGAGAGAAGGGGACAGTGGGATTAGTGTGGGGACTGATACAGGACTGTGGGGAGAGAGGGGGACAGTGGGATTAGTTTGGGGACTGATACAGGACTGTGGGGAGAGAGTGGGGCAGTGGGATTAGTGTGGTGACTGACAGGACTGTGGGGTCAGAGGGACAGTGGGATTAGTGTGGGGACTGATACAGGTCTGTGGGGAGAGGAGGGGACAGTGGGATTAGTGTGGGGACTGATACAGGTCTGTGGGGAGAGGAGGGGACAGTGGGATTAGTGTGGGTACTGATACAGGACACTGGGGTCAGAGCGACATTTGGATTAGTGTGGGGACTGATGCCGGACTGTTTGGAGAGAGTGGGACAGTGGGATTAGTGTCTGGACTGATACAGGACTGTGGGGAGGGAGGGGCAGTGGGATTACTTTGGGGACTGATAGAGGGCTGTGGGGAGAGAGTGTGACAGTGGGATTAGTTTGGGGACTGATACAGGACACTGGGGAGAAAGTGGGACAGAGGGATTAGTGTGGGTACTGATAAAGGACTGTGGGGAGAGAGGGGAAGTGGGATTAGTTTGGGGACTGATAGAGGGCTGTGGGGAGAGAGTGGGACAGTGGGATTAGGTTGGGGACTGATGCAGGACTGTGGGGAGAGAAGGGGACAGTGGGATTAGTGTGGGGCTGATACAGGACTGTGGGGTCAGAGGGACAGTGGGATCAGTTTGGGGACTGATACAGGACTGTGGGGAGAGAAGGGGACAGTGGGATTAGTGTGGGGACTGATACAGGACTGTGGGATTAGAGTGGGGATTGAAACAGTACTGGGAGAGTGTGGGGCAGTGGGATTAGTTTGGGGACTGATACAGGACTGTGGGATTAGAGTGGGGATTGATACAGGACTGGGAGAGTGTGGGGCAGTGGGATTAGTGTGGGACTGATACAGGTCTGTGGGGAGAAAGTGGGAGAGGGATTAGTGTGGGGACTGATACAGGACTGTGGGGAGTGAAGGGGACAGTGGGATTAGTGTGGGGACTGATACAGGACTGTGGGGAGAGAAGGGGACAGTGGGATTAGTTTAGGGACTGATACAGGACTGTGCGGAGAGTGGGACAGTTGGATTAGTGAGTGGACTGATACAGTTACTGTGGGGAGAAAGTGGGACAGAGGGATTAGTGTGGGGACTGATACAGGACTGTGGGGAGTGAACGGGACAGTGGGATTAGTGTGGGGACTGATACAGGACTGTGTGGAGAGAGTGGGACAGTGGGATTACTTTGGGGACTGATACAGGACTGTGGGGTCAGAGGGACAGTGGGATTAATGTAGGGACTGATACAGAACTGTGGGGAGAGAAGGGGACGGTGGGATTAGTGTGGGGACTGATTCAGGACTGTGGGGTCAGAGGGACAGTGGGATTAGTGTGGGGACTGATAGAGGGCTGTGGGGAGAGGGGGACAGTTGGATTAGTGTCGGGACATACAGGAGTGTGGGGAGAAAGTGGGACAGAGGGATTAGTGTGGGTACTGATACAGGACTGTGGGGAGAGAAGGGGACAGTGGGATTAGTTTAGGGACTGATACAGGACTGTGCGGAGAATGGGACAGTTGGATTAGTGAGTGGACTGATACAGGACTGTGGGGAGAGAAGGGGACAGTGGGATTAGGGTGGGGACTGATACAGGACTGTGGGGTCAGAGGGACAGTGGGATTAGTGTGGGGACTGATACAGGACTGTGTGGAGAGAGTGGGACAGTGGGATTTGTTTGGGGACTGATACAGGACTGTGTGGAGAGAGTGGGACAGTGGGATTAGTTTGGGGACTGATACAGGACTGTGGGGTCAGAGGGACAGTGGGTTTAGTGCAGGGACTGATACAGGACTGTGGGGAGAGAGTGGGACAGTGGGATTAGTGTAGGGACAGATACAGGACTGTGGGGTCAGAGGGACAGTGCGATTAGTGTGGGGACTGATACGGGACTGTGTGGAGAGAGTGGGACAGTGGGATTTGTGTGGGGACTGATACAGGACTGTCGGGAGAGAGTGGGACAGTGGGATTAGTTTGGGGACTGATACAGGACTGCATGGAGAGAGTGGGACAGTGGGATTTGTTTGGGGACTGATACAGGACTGTTGGGAGAGAGTGGGACAGTGGGATTAGTTTGGGGACTGAAACAGGATTGTGGGGAGAGAGGGGCAGTGGGATTTGTTTGGGGACTGATACAGGACTATGGGGAGAGAGTGGGACATTGGGATTAGTGTGGGGACTGACGGGACTGTGGGGAGAGAGCGGGACAGTGGGATTAGTGTGGGGACTGATATAGGGCTGTGGGGTCAGAGGGACAGTAGGATTAGTGTGGGGACTGATAGAGGGCTGCGGGGAGAGGGGGACAGTTGGATTAGTGTCGGGACTGATACAGGACTGTGGGGTCAGAGGGACAGTGGGATTAGTGTGGGGACTGATACAGGACTGTGTGGAGAGAGTGGGACAGTGGGATTTGTTTGGGGACTGATACAGGACTGTGGGGTGAGATTGGGACAGTGGGATTAGTTTAGGGACTGATACAGGACTGTGGGGAGAGAAGGGGACAGTGGGATTAGTGTGGGGACTGATACAGGGCTGTGGGTTCAGAGGGACAGTGGGATTAGTGTGGGGACAGATACAGGACTGTGTGGAGAGAGTGGGACAGTGGGATTAGTGTGGGGACTGATACAGGACTGTGGGGAGAGAGTGGGACAGTGGGATTAGTGTGGGGACTGACGAGACTGTGGGGAGAGAGTGGGACAGTGGGATTAGTGTGGGGACTGATACGGGACTGTGTGGAGAGAGTGGGGCAGTGGGATTAGTGTGGGGACTGATATAGGGCTGTGGGGTCAGAGGGACAGTAGGATTAGTGTGGGGACTGATAGAGGGCTGCGGGGAGAGGGGGACAGTTGGATTAGTGTCGGGACTGATACAGGACTGTGGGGAGAAAGTGTGACAGAGGGATTAGTGTGGGGACTGATACAGGACTGTGGGGAGAGAATGGGGCAGTGGGATCAGTGTGGGGACTGACAGGACTCTGTGGAGAGTGTGGGACTGTGGGATTAGTTTGGGGATTGATACAGGACTGGGAGAGTGTGGCACAGTGGGATTAGTGTGGGGACAGATACAGGACTGTGGGGTCAGAGCGACAGTGGGATTAGTGTGGGGACTGATACAGGAGTGTGTGGAGAGAGTGGGACAGTGGGATTAGTGTGGGGACTGATACAGGACTGTGTGGAGAGAGTGACAGTGGGATTAGTTTGGGGAGTGATACAGGACTGTGGGGAGAGAAGGGGACAGAGGGATTAGTGTGGGGACTGATACAGGACTGTGGGGTCAGAGCGACAGTGGGATTAGTGTGGGGACTGATACAGGAGTGTGTGGAGAGAGTGGGACAGTGGGATTAGTGTGGGGACTGATACAGGACTGTGTGGAGAGAGTGACAGTGGGATTAGTTTGGGGAGTGATACAGGACTGTGGGGAGAGAAGGGGACAGTGGGATTAGTGTGGAGACTGATACAGGACTGTGGGGTCAGAGCGACAGTGGGATTACTGTGGGGACTGATACAGGACTGGGGAGAGAGTGGGGCAGTGGGATTAGTGTGGGGACTGATATAGGGCTGTGGGGTCAGAGGGACAGTGGGATTAGTGTCTGGCCTGATACAGGACTGTGGGGAGGGAGGGGCAGTGGGATTACTTTGGGGACTGATAGAGGGCTGTGGGGAGAGAGTGTGACAGTGGGATTAGTTTGGGGACTGATAAAGGACTGTGGGGAGAGAAGGGGACAGTGGGATTAGTGTGGGGACTGATACAGGACTGTGGGGAGAGAGGGGGACAGTGGGATTAGTTTGGGAACTGATACAGGACTGTGTGGAGAGAGTGGGGCAGTGGAATTAGTGTGGGGACATATAGGGCTGTGGGGTCAGTGGGACAGTGGGAGTGTGGGGACAGATACAGGACTGTGGGGAGAGTGGGACAGTTGGATTAGTGAGGGCACTGATACAGGACTGTGGGGAGAGAAGGGGACAGTGGGATTAGTGTGGGGACTGATACAGGACTGTGGGGAGAGAGTGGGGCAGTGGGATTAGTGTGGTGACTGACAGGACTGTGGGGTCAGAGGGACAGTGGGATTAGTGTGGGGACTGATAGAGGGCTGTGGGGAGAGGGGGACAGTTGGATTAGTGTCGGGACTGATACAGGTCTGTGGGGAGAGGAGGGGACAGTGGGATTAGTGTGGGGACTGATACAGGTCGGTGGGGAGAGGAGGGGACAGTGGGATTAGTGTGGGTACTGATACAGGACACTGGGGTCAGAGCGACATTTGGATTAGTGTGGGGACTGATACAGGACTGTTTGGAGAGAGTGGGACAGTGGGATTAGTGTCTGGACTGATACAGGACTGTGGGGAGGGAGGGGCAGTGGAATTACTTTGGGGACTGATAGAGGGCTGTGGGGAGAGAGTGTGACAGTGGGATTAGTTTGGGGACTGATACAGGACTGTGGAGAGAGAAGGGGACAGTGGGATTAGTGTAGGGCTTGATACAGGACAGTGTGGAGAGAGTGGGACAGTGGGATTAGTGTGGGGACTGATACAGGACACTGGGGTCAGAGCGACATTTGGATTAGTGTGGGGACTGATGCAGGACTGTTTGGAGAGAGTGGGACAGTGGGATTAGTGTGGGGACTGATACAGGACTGTGTGGAGAGAGTGGGGCAGTGGGATTAGTGTGGTGACTGATATAGGGCTGTGGGGTCAGAGGGACAGTGCCATTAGTGTGGGGACTGATAGAGGGCTGTGGGGAGAGGGGGACAGTTGGATTAGTGTCGGGACTGATACAGGACTGTGGGGAGAAAGTGGGACAGAGGGATTAGTGTGGGTACTGATAAAGGACTGTGGGGAGAGAGGGGAAGTGGGATTAGTTTGGGGACTGATAGAGGGCTGTGGGGAGAGAGTGGGACAGTGGGATTAGTTTGGGGACTGATGCAGGACTGTGGGGAGAGAAGGGTACAGTGGGATTAGTGTGGGGACTGGTACAGGACTGTGGGGTCAGAGGGACAGTGGGATTTGTTTGGGGACTGATACAGGACTGTGGGGAGAGAAGGGGACAGTGGGATTAGTGTGGGAACTGATACAGGACTGTGGGATTAGAGTGGGGATTGATACAGGACTGGGAGAGTGTGGGGCAGTGGGATTAGTGTGGGACTGAAATAGGACTGTGGGGAGAGATTGGGACAGTGGGAATAGTTTGGGGACTGATACAGGACTGTGGGGAGAGAAGGGGACAGTGGGATTAGTGTGGGGACTGATACGGGACTGTGTGGAGAGAGTGGGGCAGTGGGATTAGTGTGGGGACTGATATAGGTCTGTGGGGTCAGAGGGACAGTAGGATTAGTGTGGGGACTGAAAGAGGGCTGCGGGGAGAGGGGGACAGTTGGATTAGTGTCGGGACTGATACAGGACTGTGGGGAGAAAGTGTGACAGAGGGATTAGTGTGGGGACTGATACAGGACTGTGGGGAGAAAATGGGGCAGTGGGATCAGTGTTGGGACTGACAGGACTCTGTGGAGAGTGTGGGACTGTGGGATTAGTTTGGGGATTGATACAGGACTGGGAGAGTGTGGCACAGTGGGATTAGTGTGGGGACAGATACAGGTCTCTGGGGAGAGAAGGGGACAGAGGGATTAGTGTGGGGACTGATACAGGACTGTGGGGTCAGAGCGACAGTGGGATTACTGTGGGGACTGATACAGGACTGGGGAGAGAGTGGGGCAGTGGGATTAGTGTGGGGACTGATATAGGGCTGTGGGGTCAGAGGGACAGTGGGATTAGTGTCTGGCCTGATACAGGACTGTGGGGAGAGAGGGGCAGTGGGATTACTTTGGGGACTGATAGAGGGCTGTGGGGAGAGAGTGTGACAGTGGGATTAGTTTGGGGACTGATAAAGGACTGTGGGGAGAGAGGGGGACAGTGGGATTAGTTTGGGAACTGATACAGGACTGTGTGGAGAGAGAGGGGCAGTGGAATTAGTGTGGGGACATATAGGGCTGTGGGGTCAGTGGGACAGTGGGAGTGTGGGGACAGATACAGGACTGTGGGGAGAGTGGGACAGTTGGATTAGTGAGGGGACTGATACAGGTCTGTGGGGAGAGAAGGGGACAGTGGGATTAGTGTGGGGACTGATACAGGACTGTGGGGAGAGAGGGGGACAGTGGGATTAGTTTGGGGACTGATACAGGACTGTGGGGAGAGAGTGGGGCAGTGGGATTAGTGTGGTGACTGACAGGACTGTGGGGTCAGAGGGACAGTGGGATTAGTGTGGGGTCTGATAGAGGGCTGTGGGGAGAGGGGGACAGTTGGATTAGTGTCGGGACTGATACAGGTCTGTGGGGAGAGGAGGGGACAGTGGGATTAGTGTGGGGACTGATACAGGTCTGTGGGGAGAGGAGGGGACAGTGGGATTAGTGTGGGTACTGATACAGGACACTGGGGTCAGAGCTACATTTGGATTAGTGTGTGGACTGATGCAGGACTGTTTGGAGAGAGTGGGACAGTGGGATTAGTGTCTGGACTGATACAGGACTGTGGGGAGGGAGGGGCAGTGGGATTACTTTGGGGACTGATAGAGGGCTGTGGGGAGAGAGTGTGACAGTGGGATTAGTTTGGGGACTGATACAGGACTGTGGAGAGAGAAGGGGACAGTGGGATTAGTGTAGGGCTTGATACAGGACAGTGTGGAGAGAGTGGGACAGTGGGATTAGTGTGGGGACTGATACAGGACTGTGTGGAGAGAGTGGGACAGTGGGATCAGTGTGGGGACTGATATAGGGCTGTGGGGTCAGAGGGACAGTGGGATTAGTGTGGGGACTGATAGAGGGCTGTGGGGAGAGGGGGACAGTTGGATTAGTGTCGGGACTGATACAGGTCTGTGGGGAGAGGAGGGGACAGTGGGATTAGTGTGGGGACTGATACAGGTCTGTGGGGAGAGGAGGGGACAGTGGGATTAGTGTGGGTACTGATACAGGACACTGGGGTCAGAGCGACATTTGGATTAGTGTGGGGACTGATGCAGGACTGTTTGGAGAGAGTGGGACAGTGGGATTAGTGTGGGGACTGATACAGGACTGTGTGGAGAGAGTGGGGCAGTGGGATTAGTGTGGTGACTGATATAGGGCTGTGGGGTCAGAGGGACAGTGCCATTAGTGTGGGGACTGATAGAGGGCTGTGGGGAGAGGGGGACAGTTGGATTAGTGTCGGGACTGATACAGGACTGTGGGGAGAAAGTGGGACAGAGGGATTAGTGTGGGTACTGATAAAGGACTGTGGGGAGAGAGGGGAAGTGGGATTAGTTTGGGGACTGATAGAGGGCTGTGGGGAGAGAGTGGGACAGTGGGATTAGTTTGGGGACTGATGCAGGACTGTGGGGAGAGAAGGGGATAGTGGGATTAGTGTGGGGACTGGTACAGGACTGTGGGGTCAGAGGGACAGTGGGATTAGTTTGGGGACTGATACAGGACTGTGGGGAGAGAAGGGGACAGTGGGATTAGTGTGGGGACTGATACAGGACTGTGGGATTAGAGTGGGGATTGATACAGGACTGTGAGAGTGTGGGCCAGTGGGATTAGTGTGGGACTGAAACAGGTCTGTGGGGAGATAGTGGGACAGAGGGATTAGTGTGGGGATTGATACAGGACTGTGGGGAGAAAGTGGGACAGAGGGATTAGTGTGGGGACTGATACAGGACTGTGGGGAGAGAAGGGGACAGTGGGATTAGGGTGGGGACTGATACAGGACTGTGGGGTCAGAGGGACAGTGGGATTAGTGTGGGGACTGTTACAGGACTGTGTGGAGAGAGTGGGACAGTGGGATTACTTTGGGAACTGATACAGGACTGTGGGGTCAGAGGGACATTTGGATTAGTGTGGGGACTGATGCAGGACTGTGGGGTCAGAGCGACATTTGGATTAGTGTGGGGACTGATGCAGGACTGTTTGGAGAGCGTGGGACAGTCGGATTAGTGTGGGGACTGATACAGGACTGTGTGGAGAGAGTGGGGCAGTGGGATTAGTGTGGTGACTGATATAGGTCTGTGGGGTCAGAGGGACAGTGCCATTAGTGTGGGGACTGATAGAGGGCTGTGGGGAGAGGGGGACAGTTGGATCAGTGTCGGGACTGATACAGGACTGTGGGGAGAAAGTGGGATAGAGGGATTAGTGTGGGGACTGATAAAGGACTGTGGGGAGAGAGGGGAAGTGGGATTACTTTGGGGACTGATACAGGACTGTGGGGTCAGAGGGACAGTGGGATTAATGTAGGGACTGATACAGAACTGTGGGGAGAGAAGGGGACAGTGGGATTAGTGTGGTGACTGATAGAGGGCTGTGGGGAGAGAATGGGGCAGTGGGATCAGTGTTGGGACTGACAGGACTGTGTGGAGAGTGTGGGACAGTGGGATTAGTTTGGGGATTGATACAGGACTGGGATAGTGTGGGAAAGTGGGATTAGTGTGGGGACTGATAGAGGGCTGTGGGGAGAGAGGGACAGTTGGATTAGTGTCGGGACATACAGGACTGTGGGGAGAAAGTGGGACAGAGGGATTAGTGTGGGTACTGATAAAGGACTGTGGGGAGAGAGGGGCAGTGGGATTAGTTTCGGGACTGATAGAGGGCTGTGGGGAGAGAGTGGGACAGTGGGATTAGTTTGGGGACTGATACAGGACTGTGGCGAGAGAGGGGGACTGTGGGATTAGTTTAGGGACTGATACAGGACTGTGGGGAGAGTGGGACAGTTGGTTTAGTGAGGGGACTGATACAGGACTGTGGGGATAGAAGGGGACAGTGGGATTAGGGTGGGAACTGATACAGGACTGTGGGGTCAGAGGGACAGTGGGATTAGTGTGGGGACTGATACAGGACTGTGTGGAGAGAGTGGGACAGTGGGATTTGTTTGGGGACTGATACAGGACTGTGTGGAGAGAGTGGGACAGTGGGATTAGTTTGGGGACTGATACAGGACTGTGTGGTCAGAGGGACAGTGGGATTAGTGCAGGGACTGATACAGGACTGTGGGGAGAGAGTGGGACAGTGGGATTAGTGTAGGGACTGATACAGGACTGGGGAGAGAAGGGGACAGTGGGATTAGTGTGGGGACTGATACAGGACTGTGGGTTCAGAGGGACAGTGGGATTAGTGTGGGGACTGATACGGGACTGTGTGGAGAGCGTGGGGCCGTGGGATTAGTGTGGGGACTGATATAGGGCTGTGGGGTCAGAGGGACAGTGGGATTAGTTTCGGGACTGATACAGGACTGTGGGGAGAAACTGGGACAGTGGGATTAGTGTGGGGACTGATACGGGACTGTGGGGTCAGAGGGACAGTGCGATTAGTGTGGGGACTGATACAGGACTGTATGGAGAGAGTGGGACAGTGGGATTAGTTTGAGGACTGATACAGGACTGTGGGGTCAGAGGGACAGGGGATTAGTGTGGGGACTGATAGAGGGCTGTGGGGAGAGGGGGACAGTTGGATTAGTCTGTGGACTGATGCACCACTGTGGGGAGAAAGTGGGACAGTGGGATTAGTGTGGGGACTGATAGAGGGCTGTGGGGAGAGAATGGGGCAGTGGGATCAGTGTTGGGACTGACAGGACTGTGTGGAGAGTGTGGGACAGTGGGATTAGTTTGGGGATTGATACAGGACTGGGATAGTGTGGGAAAGTGGGATTAGTGTGGGTACTGATATAGGGCTGTGGGGTCAGAGGGACAGAAGAATTAGTGTGGGGACTGATAGAGGGCTGTGGGGTCAGTGGGACAGTAGGATTAGTGTGGTGACTTATAGAGGGCTGTGGGGTCAGAGGGACAGTAGGATTAGTGTGGGGACTGATAGAGGGCTGTGGGGAGAGGGGGACAGTTGGATTAGTGTGGGGACTGATACAGGACTGTGGGGAGAGAATGGGGCAGTGGGATCAGTGTGGGGACTGACAGGACTCTGTGGAGAGTGTGGGACTGTGGGATTAGTTTGGGGATTGATACAGGACTGGGAGAGTGTGGCACAGTGGGATTAGTGTGGGGACTGATACAGGTCTGTGGGGAGAGAGCGACAGTGTGATTAGTGTGGGGACTGATACAGGAGTGTGTGGAGAGAGTGGGACAGTGGGATCAGTGTGGGGACTGATACAGGACTGTGTGGAGAGAGTGGGACTGGGATTCGTGTGGGGACTGATACAGGACTGTGTGGAAAGAGTGACAGTGGGATTAGTTTGGGGACTGATACAGGACTGTGGGGTCAGAGCGACAGTGGGATTAGTGTGGGGACTGATACAGGACTGGGGAGAGAGTGGGGCAGTGGGATTAGTGTGGGGACTGATATAGGGCTGTGGGGTCAGAGGGACAGTGGGATTAGTGTGGGGACTGATACGGGACTGTGTGGAGAGAGTGGGACAGTGGGATTATTTTGGGGACTGATACAGGACTGTGGGGTCAGAGGGACAGTGGGATTAGTGTGGGGACTGATAGAGGGCTGTGGGGAGAGGGGGACAGTTGGATTAGTGTGGGGACTGATACAGGACTGTGGGAGAGAGTGGGACAGTGGGATTAGTGTGGGGACTGATACAGGACTGTGTGGAGAGAGTGGGACAGTGGGATTAGTTTGGGGACTGATACAGGACTCTGTGGAGAGAGTGGGAAAGTGGGATCAGTGTGGGGACTGATACGGGACTGTGTGGAGAGAGTGGGGCAGTGGGATCAGTGTGGGGACTGATACAGGACTGTGTGGAGAGAGTGACAGTGGGATTAGTGTGGGGACTGATATAGGGCTGTGGGGTCAGACGAACAGTGCCATTAGTGTGGGGACTGATACAGGACTGTGTGGAGAGAGTGGGACAGTGGGATTCGTGTGGGGACTGATACAGGACTGTGTGGAGAGAGTGACAGTGGGATTAGTTTGGGGAGTGATACTGGACTGTGGGCAGAGAGGGGGACAGTGGGATTAGTGTGGGGACTGATACAGGACTGTGGGGTCAGAGCGACAGTGGGATTAGTGTGGGGACTGATACAGGACTATGGGGTCAGAGCGACAGTGGGATTAGTGTGGGGACTGATACAGGACTGGGGAGAGAGTGGGGCAGTGGGATTAGTGTGGGGACTGATATAGGGCTGTGGGGTCAGAGGGACAGTGGGATTAGTGTGGGGACTGATACAGGACTGTGTGGAGAGTGTGGGACAGTGGGATTTGTGTGGGGACTGATATGGGACTGTGTGGAGAGAGTAGGACAGTGGGATTAGTTTGGGGACTGATACAGGACTGTGGGGTCAGAGGGACAGTGGGATTAGTGTGGGGACTGATACACGACTGTGGGGAGAAAGTGGGACAGTGGGATTAGTGTGGGGACTGATACAGGACTGCGTGGAGAGAGTGGGACAGTGGGTTCAGTGTGGGGACTGATATAGGGCTGTGGGTTCAGAGGGACAGTGGGATTAGTGTGGGGACTGATAGAGGGCTGTGGGGAGAGAATGGGGCAGTGGGATCAGTGTTGGGAATGACAGGACTGTGTGGAGAGTGTGGGACAGTGGGATTAGTTTGGGGATTGATACAGGACTGGGAGAGTGTGGGAAAGTGGGATTAGTGTGGGGACTGATATAGGGCTGTGGGGAGAGGGGGACAGTTGGATTAGTGTGGGGACTGATACAGGACTGTGGGAGAGAGTGGGACAGTGGGATTAGTGTGGGGACTGATACAGGACTGTGTGGAGAGAGTGGGACAGTGGGATTAGTTTGGGGACTGATACAGGACTGTGGAGAGAGTGGGAAAGTGGGATCAGTGTGGGGACTGATATAGGGCTGTGGGGTCAGACGAACAGTGCCATTAGTGTGGGGACTGATAGAGGGCTGTGGGGAGAGGGGGACAGTTGGATTAGTGTGGGGACCGATATGGGACTGTGTGGAGAGAGTGGTGCAGTGGGATTAGTGTGGGGACTGATACAGGACTGTGTGGAGAGAGTGGGACTGTGGGATTAGTGTGGGGACTGATAGAGGGCTGTGGGGAGAGGGGGACAGTTGGATTAGTGTGGGGACTGATACACGACTGTGGGGAGAAAGTGGGACAGTGGGATTAGTGTGGGGACTGATACAGGTCTGCGTGGAGAGAGTGGGACAGTGGGATCAGTGTGGGGACTGATATAGGGCTGTGGGTTCAGAGGGACAGTGGGATTAGTGTGGGGACTGATAGAGGGCTGTGGGGAGAGAATGGGGCCGTGGGATCAGTGTTGGGAATGACAGGATTGTGTGGAGAGTGTGGGACAGTGGGATTAGTTTGGGGATTGATTCAGGACTGGGAGAGTGTGGGAAAGTGGGATTAGTGTGGGGACTGATATAGGGCTGTGGGGTCAGAGGGACAGTGGGATTAGTGTCGGGATTGATACAGGACTGTGGGGAGAGACTGGGACTGTGGGATTAGAGTGGGGACTGATACGGGACTGTGTGGAGAGAGTGGGACAGTGGGATTATTTTGGGGACTGATACAGGACTGTGGGGTCAGAGGGACAGTGGGATTAGTGTGGGGACTGATAGAGGGCTGTGGGGAGAGGGGGACAGTTG
Organism: Hypanus sabinus; assembly: GCF_030144855.1. Lineage (NCBI taxonomy): Eukaryota > Metazoa > Chordata > Chondrichthyes > Myliobatiformes > Dasyatidae > Hypanus > Hypanus sabinus. Next base: position 84,047,365 of record NC_082714.1, read on the forward strand.
GATTAGTGTGGGGACTGATACAGGACTGTGGGAGAGAGTGGGACAGTGGGATTAGTGTGGGGACTGATACAGGTCTGTGGGGAGAGAAGGGGACAGTGGGATTAGTGTGGGGACTGATACAGGACTGTGTGGTCAGAGCGACAGTGGGATTAGTGTGGGGACTGATACAGGACTGGGATAGTGTGGGAAAGTGGGATTAGTGTGGGGACTAATATAGGGCTGTGGGGTCAGAGGGGCAGTAGGATTAGTGTGGGGACTGATAGAGGGCTGTGGGGAGAGGGGGACAGTTGGATTAGTGTCGGGACTGATACAGGACTGTGGGGAGAGAATGGGGCAGTGGGATCAGTGTGGGGACTGACAGGACTCTTTGGAGAGTGTGGGACTGTGGGATTAGTTTGGGGATTGATACAGGACTGGGAGAGTGTGGCACAGTGCGATTAGTGTGGGGTCTGATGCAGGTCTGTGGGAGGAGAGTGGGACAGTGGGATTAGTGTGGGGACTGAAACAGGACTGTGGGGTCAGAGCGACAGTGGGATTAGTGTGGGGACTGATACAGGAGTGTGTGGAGAGAGTGGGACAGTGGGATTCGTGTGGGGACTGATACAGGACTGTGTGGAGAGAGTGGGACAGTGGGATTAGTGTGGGGACTGATACAGGACTGTGTGGAGAGAGTGACAGTGGGATTAGTTTGGGGAGTGATACAGGACTGTGGGGAGAGAAGGGGACAGTGGGATTAGTTTGGGGACTGATACAGGACTGTGGGGTCAGAGGGACAGTGGGATTAGTGTCTGGACTGATACAGGACTGTGGGGAATGAGTGGGACAGTGGGATTAGTGTGGGGACTGATACGGGACTGTGTGGAGAGAGTGGGGCCGTGGGATTAGTGTGGGGACTGTTATAGGGCTGTGGGGTCAGAGGGACAGTGGGATTAGTGTCGGGTCTGATACAGGACTGTGTGGAGAGCGTGGGACAGTGGGATTTGTGTGGGGACTGATATGGGACTGTGTGGAGAGAGTGGGACAGTGGGATTAGTTTGGGGACTGATACAGGACTGTGGGGTCAGAGGGACAGTGGGATTAGTGTGGGGACTGATAGAGGGCTGTGGGGAGAGGGGGACAGTTGGATTAGTGTGGGGACTGATATACGACTGTGGGGAGAAAGTGGGACAGTGGGATTAGTGTGGGGACTGATACAGGACTGCGTGGAGAGAGTGGGACTGGGATCAGTGTGGGGACTTATATAGGGCTGTGGGTTCAGAGGGACAGTGGGATTAGTGTGCGGACTGATAGAGGGCTGTGGGGAGAGAATGGGGCCGTGGGATCAGTGTTGGGAATGACAGGATTGTGTGGAGAGTGTGGGACAGTGGGATTAGTTTGGGGATTGATTCAGGACTGGGAGAGTGTGGGAAAGTGGGATTAGTGTGGGGACTGATATAGGGCTGTGGGGTCAGAGGGACAGTGGGATTAGTGTCGGGATTGATACAGGACTGTGGGGAGAGACTGGGACTGTGGGATTAGAGTGGGGACTGATACGGGACTGTGTGGAGAGAGTGGGACAGTGGGATTATTTTGGGGACTGATACAGGACTGTGGGGTCAGAGGGACAGTGGGATTAGTGTGGGGACTGATAGAGGGCTGTGGGGAGAGGGGGACAGTTGGATTAGTGTGGGGACTGATACAGGACTGTGGGAGAGAGTGGGACAGTGGGATTAGTGTGGGGACTGATACAGGACTGTGTGGAGAGAGTGGGACAGTGGGATTAGTTTGGGGACTGATACAGGACTGTGTGGAGAGAGTGGGAAAGTGGGATCAGTGTGGGGACTGATATAGGGCTGTGGGGTCAGACGAACAGTGCCATTAGTGTGGGGACTGATAGAGGGCTGTGGGGAGAGGGGGACAGTTGGATTAGTGTGGGGACCGATATGGGACTGTGCGGAGAGAGTGGTGCAGTGGGATTAGTGTGGGGACTGATACAGGACTGTGTGGAGAGAGTGGGACAGTGGGATTAGTGTGGGGACTGATACAGGACTGTGGGGAGAGAAGGGGACAGTGGGTTTGTGTGGGGACTGATACAGGACTGTGGGGTCAGAGCGACAGTGGGATTAGTGTGGGGACTGATAGAGGGCTGTGGGGAGAGGGGGACAGTTGGATTAGTGTGGGGACTGATACGGGACTGTTTGGAGAGAGTGGGACAGTGTGATCAGTGTGGGGACTGATATGGGACTGTGTGGAGAGAGTGGGGCAGTGGGATTTGTGTGGGGACTGATATAGGGCTGTGGGGTCAGAGGGACAGTGGGATTAGTGTGGGGACTGATAGAGGGCTGTGGGGAGAGAGGGGCAGTGGGATTAGTTTGGGGACTGATAGAGGGCTGTGGGGAGAGAGTGGGACAGTGGGATTTGTTTGGGGACTGATACAGGACTCTGGGGAGAGAAGGGGACGGATTAGTGTGTGGACTGATACAGGACTGTGTGGAGAGAGTGGGGCAGTGGGATTAGTTTGGGGACTAATACAGGACTGTGGGGTCGGAGGGACAGTGGGATTAGTGTGGGGACTGATAGAGGGCTGTGGGGAGAGGGGGACAGTTGGATTAGTGTGGGGTCTGATACAGGACTGTGGGGAGAAAGTGTGACAGAGGGATTAGTGTGGGGACTGATACAGGACTGTGGGGAGAGAGCGGGGCAGTGGGATCAGTGTGGGGACTGATACAGGACTGTGTGGAGAGAGTGGGACAGTGGGATTAGTGTGGGACTGATACAGGACTGTGGCGAGAGAGGGGGACAGTGGGATCAGTGTGGGACCCGATACAGGACTGTGGGGAGAGTGGGACAGTGGGATTTGTTTGGGGACTGATACAGGACTGTGGCGAGAGAGGGAGACAGTGGGATCAGTGTGGGACCCGATACAGGACTGTGGGGAGAGTGGGACAGTGGGATTTGTTTGGGGACTGATACAGGACTGTGTGGAGAGAGTGGGACAGTTGGATTAGTGTGGGGATTGATACAGGAATAGGAGAGAGTGGGACAGTGGGATTAGTTTGGGGACTGATACAGGTCTGTGGGGAGAGAGTGGGACAGTAGGATTAGTTTGGGGGCTGATACAGGTCTGTG
>NC_082714.1:84057972-84061776 GCF_030144855.1 Hypanus sabinus
AACGTTGACTCTTTATTGCCCACCGCAGGTGCTGCCTGACCCACACACACAGAATGCTGGAGGTACCCAGCCGTTCCTGACCTGCTGCCTTCCTCCAGCGTTACGTGTGTGTTATCTATCTCCCTCATTCTTCCTCTCCCCTCTCTCCCCTCCACTCTCCCTGTTTCCCGTACCACGAGTTCACTCCCAGGTTAAAGGTGAACGTCTGTCCCTGCCGGAGATCCTCTCCCCCGCCCCTCGGAGGGCGGTGAAGTTGCCACGCCACCTTTGGGTGGGGGAGCATCAGGGCCCGGCGCTGGCCCTTTAAGGGGACGTGTTGGCTCCCTGCCTCTCACCCTAGCCCGGCATTCCTTCCCTGAACAGAGTCTGTATTCACAGTTCATCAACTGAGCGCTGGCGCCATAACCCAGCCTTTAACAATAGCAGTTTGAGCTAATACACAGACCACAGCCAATGCTCTCCGCGACATATAATTCATGCAGGGATTGTTCAAAGAAACATAGAGGCTTTCCAGCACGCCTCCTATTTATATATATGCTTTTTATATACAATAAGAAACCTTCTTGTTATTGTACGTCGCTTTCAAAGCTTTCGTTCAAGTCTAATGCCGTGGCTGATTGATATTCAAAGGGTGGCTCCTTCTGTGTTCGCCAGGCGCCTGCCTTTCAGTGGGAAGAGCGCGGCGAGGAAGCTCTCAGTGCCGGGGCAGATAGTGGGGTCTAAACTAGGGGCGGCGGGAGGATGGGGCAGATAGTGGGGTCTAAACTAGGGGCGGCGGGAGGATGGGGCAGATAGTGGGGTCTAAACTAGGGGCGGCGGGAGGATGGGGCAGATAGTGGGGTCTAAACTAGGGGCGGCGGGAGGATGGGGCAGATAGTGGGGTCTAAACTAGGGGCGGCGGGAGGATGGGGCAGATAGTGGGGTCTAAACTAGGGGCGGCGGGAGGATGGGGCAGATAGTGGGGTCTAAACTAGGGGCGGCGGGAGGATGGGGCAGATAGTGGGGTCTAAACTAGGGGCGGCGGGAGGATGGGGCAGATAGTGGGGTCTAAACTAGGGGCGGCGGGAGGATGGGGCAGATAGTGGGGTCTAAACTAGGGGCGGCGGGAGGATGGGGCAGATAGTGGGGTCTAAACTAGGGGCGGCGGGAGGATGGGGCAGATAGTGGGGTCTAAACTAGGGGCGGCGGGAGGATGGGGCAGATAGTAGGGTCTAAACTAGGGGCGGCGGGAGGATGGGGCAGATAGTGGGGTCTAAACTAGGGGCGGCGGGAGGATGGGGCAGATAGTGGGGTCTAAACTAGGAGCCTTTTGTTCCCCAGGACGGGAGACTGAGTCTGACTCCTTCTCCTCTCCACCGACTCCCCCTCCTCTCTTTCCCTCTGACCCTCTGTCACAAACACACACCTCTCTCTCAGACACACCCCTCCCTCTCTCATACATCCCCTTACTCTCGCATTCTCCCTCTCTCACACACACACACATTCCTCTTTATATCATACACACCCTCCCTCTATTTCTCACACACACTCCTTTTCTCCATATCATACACACCCTCGCACTCCCTCTCTCTCACACACACCTTCTCTCTCTACAAGGACAGGTGTGTAAAACGGGCCTGAAGTATCATTGGGGACCCGAGTCACCCCAACCACAAACTGTTCCAGCTGCTACCATCCGGGAAACGGTACCGCAGCATAAAATCCAGGACCAACAGGCTCTGGGACAGCTTCTTCCACCAGGCCATCAGACTGATTAACTCATGCTGACACAACTGTATTTCTACAGTATGTTACATTGACTATCCTGTTGTACATAATATTTATTATTAATTACTATAATTTCACATTGTACATTTAGATGGAGACAACGCAAAGATTTTTACTCCTCGTATATGAAAGATGTAAGTAATCAATTCACACTCACCCTCTCTCACAGTCACCCCTCTCACACTCACCCCTCTCACAGCCCTCTCACACTCACCCCTCTCTCTCACACACACCTCTCTCTCACACGCTCACCCTCTCTCTCACACGCTCACCCTCTCTCACAGTCACCCCTCTCACACTCACCCCTCTCACAGCCCTCTCACACTCACCCCTCTCTCTCTCACACTCACCCCTCTCTCTCACACACACCTCTCTCTCACACGCTCACCCTCTCTCTCACACACTCACCCTCACTCTCTCTCACACACTCACCCCTCTCTCTCACACACACCTCTCTCTCACACGCTCACCCTCTCTCACAGTCACCCCTCTCACACTCACCCCTCTCACAGCCCTCTCACACTCACACCCCTCTCACAGCCCTCTCTCTCTCACACTCACCCCTCTCTTCACACTCACCCCCTCTCTCTCACACACCCCTCTCTCTCTCTCACACTCACCCCTCTCTCTCACACACACCTCTCTCTCACACACACCCTTCTCTCACACACTCACCCCTCTCTCTCACACACACCTCTCTCACACACACCCTTCTCTCACACACTCACCCCTCTCTCTCACACACTCACCCCTCTCTCTCACACACTCACCCCTCTCTCTCACACACACCTCTCTCACACACACCCTTCTCTCACACACTCACCCCTCTCTCTCACACACTCACCCCTCTCTCTCACACACACCCTTCTCTCTCTCACACACTCACCCTCTCTCTCTCTCACACACTCACCCCTCTCTCTCACACACTCACCCCTCTCTCTCACACACTCACCCCTCTCTCTCACACACACCTCTCTCTCACACACTCACCCTTCTCTCACACACTCACCCCTCTCTCTCACACACACCCTTCTCTCTCTCACACACTCACCCTCTCTCTCACACACACCCTTCTCTCTCTCACACACTCACCCTCTCTCTCTCTCACACACTCACCCCTCTCTCTCACACACTCACCCCTCTCTCTCACACACTCACCCTCTCTCTCTCACACACACTCACCCCTCTCTCTCACACACTCACCCCTCTCTCTCACACACACCTCTCTCACACACACCCTTCTCTCACACACTCACCCCTCTCTCTCACACACTCACCCCTCTCTCTCACACACACCTCTCTCTCACACACACACCCTTCTCTCACACACTCACCCCTCTCTCTCACACACACCCTTCTCTCTCTCACACACTCACCCTCTCTCTCTCTCACACACTCACCCTCTCTCTCTCTCACACACTCACCCCTCTCTCTCACACACTCACCCCTCTCTCTCACACACACTTCTCTCTCACACACACCCTTCTCTCACACACTCACCCCTCTCTCTCACACACACCCTTCTCTCTCTCACACACTCACCCTCTCTCTCTCTCACACACTCACCCTCTCTCTCTCACACACTCACCCCTCTCTCTCACACACTCACCCCTCTCTCTCACACACACTTCTCTCTCACACACACCCTTCTCTCACACACTCACCCCTCTCTCTCACACACACCCTCTCTCTCTCACACACTCACACCTCTCTCTCACACACTCACCCCTCTCTCTCACACACTCACCCTTCTCTCACACACTCACCCCTCTCTCTCACACACACACTTCTCTCTCACACACACTCCCTCTCTCTCACACTCACACCCCTCTCTCTCACACACACACCCCTCTCTCACACACACACCCTTCTCTCACACACTCACCCCTCTCTCTCACACACACCCTTCTCTCTCTCACACACTCACCCCTCTCTCTCACACACTCACCCCTCTCTCTCTCACACGCTCACCTCTCTCTCACACGCACACCCCTCACTCTCACACTCACCCCTCTCTTTCACACACACCCTTCTCTC